>NW_027421220.1:0-13602 GCF_009905375.1 Apium graveolens | reverse complement strand
CCTAGAAAACTTGTTCTCTCAATTAAAAATAGAAGACATTATCCATCCATATGAAGAGACACATGAATTGCTAGTGGATGGTACCATGGAGATTAAAAATGTTGAGGTATGATCTTTGTAACAGCTGCATAGAATTTTACATAACCTCTGTCCATGTATCATGGTTCGATACTTTGAGGAGTAAAGATAAAAGAAACCAAGTACCTTTTTAAGTCCCTGCTAATTCACTTTTCCACATTATGTCCTTGTCGGAAATGTTTTTTGTTACACTTAAAATTCTTTATAAATTCCTTAATATGTTATCTACATTTTTCTGAAATGTACTTGTATATGTAAACAAAATGCTTGAACTATCTAACACATCGTGGCCCTGGCTATCAGCCAAAAGTAATTAGGAGTCTATAAGGAGGCTTATGTAATCCTCAAAAAAGTAATTAGGTAATGGGAAATGATTTTTCTTGTGAATTGTGAATTGTGTATGTGATTATATGTATGCAGTAAACACACATGACACAGCAAAAGGAACCAAAGTAAAAAAATATATTGGTACATGTTTCACGCGAATATTTTAATAGATTAATTAGTCACTAATTAATATATTGAAATAGGCATAAAAAACCTACTGTTCCATTTATTTCTCTGACACTAATTTTTTTCGTTCATGTACTAGCCATTTGTGACGTGATCAGTTTTCAGTGATCTGCTCAATCCTCTAACTTTAGATGTAGCATGTCATTAAGCTACAAGTGCTTATACTTTGTCCTTTGTCTAATGTTTTCTGCTCTTCACTTCCAGATATTTACATCTGATATGTACATTAGTGAAATTGTTGATGCTGCAAAGTCGTTCAGGTATATCTTGAAAATTTTCATCAGAGCGGTCTGGTACATTGAGGTCTCACCAGAATTACCATGTGATCATACTGTTTTAAAGAATCACATGAAGTCTCATCTGAGCATTCTTTATAATGTTTATTGGAATTATCTGATTAATTATCAGTATAAGCTATATATGACGTGCTTATTTTAGTTTCTAGTTTTTATTTTAATTTTAGTTTCTATTTGATTATTTGTCTGTATATATTATATATATATATATATTATAATATATATATATATATATATATATAATAACTAGTGTAGTGGAAAAGATAATGGATATAAGGGAGTAGTTAATTTCTATATAATAAAATTTTACAATTTTGAGTAACTTTGAAACGGTATAGAATTGAGACGGAGAGAGTGGGAAATATGCACTCATTACAAAATTCAAAAAATTTTCATTTGTAATTGTGTTTTTGGATAACTAAATAAAACAATAAATTTAATAAATATTTTATTTTGATATTTATCATACAACTATAAAAAAACAAACAAAAAAGTTATTTCTTTATTTTTAAACCTTACAAAGAATATGAACAAAAAAAAATAATAGACAAATAGAAAAATTACTTGATTGAAGAATATTAGGTAAAGAAATTTCTAAGAAATTTCATAGAAAATTCTAATGTTTTATATACCAGGGCCTATATAAATTAAGGGTGTTGCACATACTCCATAATCCCTAATTCCTTGACCGCCCCAATGTTACCATATTCCACAACTTCAAAATTGAGTATATGACCAACCAATTGAGCTGCAAAGATGGTGAGGAGAGCGCATCTGGGGAAGACATCAGGGTCTTTGTGCTAAAAGTACAACTAATTTCTAATAAATAAGATTTTGATTTAACTTTTTATTATAGGTTGCCACTTTTAATCCTTAAATTTTTTCATATGTGTAGCTTTATCAGGGATTGTTCATTATACATCAAAGATCTAGGTAGGTATACATACTAATCCTCTTTTTGATTCTTTTATATTGACTTTTATTTATTTTTATTAAAATAGTGTAATGTTTTGCACAGGGGGTGATAGGAAAGGTCACTCTATCTGATTATTCCATGTCCTCAGATTTCTTGCATTGGTGGCCTTAGCAGTTGCGACTAAAGGGAGTTCTGCATAATCTTGCCCCAAAACTAGAAAAAGTCCCCCACTGTAGCAAAACTCGTATTAGGTCATCTGATTCGAATGAGGGTGTCATCTGATTGTCCAAGGAGGTCCGTAGTCATCCTCTTTGTCACTGTCCTTGTTGTACTAATTTTTTTAATTATCGATTATCTTTTAAATTCAAGCAATGTAATCGTAGTAACCGGTTTCCAAATAATAGATAAATTAGTATCATGTTCATTATTATTAATCAAATATTGTTAAATTTGTGAGGATCTATATGCAGATATCTTAAATTGATAATATTAGTTATCTCTTGTATACATTACTCAAAACAACAACAAAGAAGGGTTTATTTCATTCACTTTTATATAAATTAGATAGCCATAACATCTTTTTATTGATTATTAACTATAAATTAAATTCTGAAAATTGAAATAAGTAACAATTACTTTACGTAGACAAAAGTTTTAAATAATATCTATCCAACATTCCTATCAAGCAAAGTCTATATAATATGTAATATATCAAATGTATAATAATTCAAACTAATTTTACTTTACTTATAAGTATTGTTTTGTATGTCGTTTAAAAGCCTAGCACATGTGGAGATAAATTTAAAATAAATTTAGTTGGCCAACAATTATCCAAAACAAAAATAAACTCCAACGAACCCAAAATTTAATCTATAAAATAAATTGCTAATCCACAATTAAATTCAAATGTAAACAAAACAATATGTAATCACAAAGAAATGCTTTTAATGAAAAGAAAAGGAGAAAAAATGATAAGTAGTGCACCAATCACATCTAATTATGTAAAAAAAGAGAAAAATAAAATTATTATCATTATATAGGGATAAAAAATATAAATGAATTTGAGAATCTCTTGATCACATTTTCAATTATAATATAATAGGTTTCACAGGAGAGTATAAAAATCATATAATCATTAATTAGCTTATAATTCTTCTATGTCATTGTGAAATACTGATGAAAATGCCTATGTCTATAGCATTCTTGGAAAACTCTACATTTTCTTCGAACAACGCTTTTTCTTGATTGACCAATTTTTATTTATTTTTTTGGCAAATTTATAGCAAATTTCATTAATAACATGAAAAAAACTCAATCGGTACAAAACCCCTAATTGATCATGACGACCAGGCTGAAAAATAAATAGACGAACTAAATAATTAGCCTGTTTGTTTCCGGATTGCTTAACTAACTGAATAAAAATATTCTGAAAATTAAAAATGAAGATAATGGTTTCTCAAGCGATCCAGCCTGCATCTCCACCGAAAATAGTAGTTTCGCAATTGACCCTCACATTAATTCCATGGATAGTACAATGTTCAGAGGACTCAATTGCAAAAACTGAGAGGGCATTCGTGTTATGAACAAAAATATTTTGTGAGAGGTGAGCACATGTGATTTTCACTACCGTAGCAAAAGCACCCCAACTATCTACCTGCCGGACACCAGCTATAAACCTACCGAAAGTGTTGTTGATGCAAGATATCCAGATCTCCCAATATACCGTGAAATCCATTTTCAACACATCACATAACGCGAGACACATCGCACAAAGTGAGACAATCAGACACATAAATAATAACTCAATTAAACGAAAAAAAAGAACCGAATTTTTGAACAAAATCCGATATTTATTGAAAGAAAGTTAAAAATAATGATTAAAAATTTTGTATGGATGAAGAGAGAGGATGGAGATAGAGATGAAGATGGGTAGAAAGGGTGAAGAAGGAGGTGTGATGATTTGGGTTAAAGAAAGACGGGGCGGCCGACTCTAATCGAGAGAGAGGGAGAATTGATTGACCAATTTTTTAATACTCTTTTTGACATATAATTCAAAACACTCTTTAGCCTTTTCGGGTTTTTGCATCTTCAAATGCCTTAATTAATAAAAAAACTTATGTGTGTGTAATGTACATAATTATAAAAAAAAATAACATACAACAAACTTCTTGGTAACTTCTACAGCCCATTTCGAATTTTGTGCAAGAATGGCAATATACGTGTATGCCCCAACTGCCCCTTTTGAACGAATAGTCGCATTCAATATCTTTACTATTGTATCATTGTGTATACTATAAAATTAATTTTAATGTAGTTAGTCGTAAACACAAAAGCTTCATAATCTATGAGCTAATCTTATTCATATTTTTCGCATACATTTTGAAGTTGAATGAGATTTATACAATAAACATATATAAATAATTACTGTCCCACTTGGATCTGATGCGGCATGGTGTTCGTGGTTTCTTTCCCTAAACTTGTGATCGGAATTTGATCTAGGTCATTTCCATGCCCGGGTCTTTATATTGGTCTTACAAGTGTTTTTGGTAATCTTACGAGTGTTCTGATTACGTGGAGAAGGTAGACTAGGTATTCGTAAAATCACACAAGTTCTTCCACCAAGTCCACGACCACGTCCCATGTCTCTGATTAGCATTTTTCCTTGCATATTACAAAGTAATTAGAAAATATTTCCAAGTAATTAGATATCATTCATGCAAGATACTAAATATAACAAAAAAAAGACATAATTTCCAAGTCAGATAAATCGTCAAAATAATGAAAAATTAATAAAACAAGATCAAAAGCTTTGATAAAATTCTACATGCTCTCATTTCATATCATACGATTAAACTTAGAAATCTTAATTAGTATTTATAAAGACAACTCATAGCGAACTAACAACATTAAACCCATATCAAATAAAGAAGCAAATAAACTCCCCCCCTCTAGCTCTTACGCAAACATAGGTATACATAATCGAAACTTGATGTACATGACACAAAATAACAATACAACTTACTAATTGTATAATTTACATATTTTATTCATATTAAATCATTTTTCTACATCATTATTTCAAAATGAAAGCATTTGTCATCACAAAAGATAACATAGAAAATGAACAATAACAATTAATGAAGCTCAAAAAACTCAAACCTTTGAAGAACATATAAATGTGAGATTTAACTCTTACTAAGTTCATCAAAAATTTAAAAAATATAGATGAAGAACACATTCGGTTATTAGTTTACTATAAAGAGCCACATTTATTCTCTCCTTCTCCATCATACTTATACATATATTTGTATAAATGAATACACCATACACATAAAAATAATCATATGAACAACACAATTGAAACAAATTAACAAATATTTAATGTTAAACATGTTGATTTAAGACAGCCACATTCATTCTCTCTATATCACACTCATACCTATAAATATATATATATATATATATATATATATATATAAATGCATATATATGTATAAAGAGGAACAAAAGATATACATATAAAGAACACAAAAATAAATGAAATAAGTTGGCAAATATAGGTAATTAGGATAACGCACTAATGTTTTATATAGTCTATATGTGGTCTTATCTCTTTCAAATTAGTTGTTGATTAAATGTAATCCAACTAATAAATTTACAGTTTTAAGACTATATTTTTTCAAATCTAACCTAAATAATTTTTCTAATTTATTTACCCAAAAGTGAATGATTATTAAAGAATACTTATATAGTAATTATTGAATTTTTGTAAAATGGTTTAGAGTTTCATGTAATAAGGGAAAATATAATGGGTTCGTATTAGTTTTTATTCTAGGAAAATAACGACATCATATTTACTATATACACCCTTTTTATCATGTATGCAACTCATGACAGATACTTAATTATTTAATAATGAATAGGAAAGTAGTGTGTTGGTTCAATTAAATGGTCGGTCGTATTTCTAAGCATTGCATGTTTATATGCATTTGTATACTTATTTTTTATTTAATTATTAATATATTTAAATTTTGTATAAATTAGTTGTACTTTCTATATATTTACATGTTTACTTAGATGTACTTATATACTTATTTCCTATTTTACTAACCTACTTTAATATTACACATTAATAAAATATTAATGGGATATACATATTTATAATTAAACGAACACAAAACTAGTATATTCTCATTATTGGTTTTCTTGAGCTTTCTAGGACTTACTTAGAGTTTCTCATGTTAGCTTTAATGTTGATATATCATAGAAATCCTTTAGAAAATTACTCCATTCACCACTTGATTAACAAAAAAGAGTCTTCTTAACTGTTAGTGGATTTCCCTTCAAAGTATTAGTTATTATGGTAAGATAACATGTATGGTTCTTGGTATCCATATTCCACAATCTTTCAAAAATCTTGAGATTCTTACAATACCGAAATCGATTTTCTTGTGTGTCTCCATGCCGACGCACATTAACAACTTAAATTTTTATTAGCTCTAATCTCATTAATAACAAGCTCTCGTGCATAAAAATCTATATGATCATGTAAATGTATTTGTTACATATGTAAACAAGAATGCTTGAACTATCTAACTCATGGTGGCCCTGGCTATCAGCCAAAAGTAATTAGGAGTCTATAAGGCTTATGTAATCCTCAAAAAAGTAATTAGGTAATGGGAAAGGATTTTTCTTAGTGAATTAGTGAATTGTAAATTATGTATGTGATTATATGTATGCACTAAACACATGACACAACAAAAGGAACCAAAGAAAAAAAAATATATTTGTACATGTTTCACGCGAATAGTTTAATAGATTAATTAGTCACTAATTACTATATTGAAACAGCATAAAAAACCTACTGTTCCATTTATTTCTCTGACACTAATTTTTTTCGTTCATGTACTAGCCATTTGTGACGTGATCAGTTTTCAGTGATCTGTTCAATCCTCTAACTTTAGATCAAGCATGTCATTAAGCTACAAGTGCTTATACTTTGTCCTTTGTCTAATGTTTTCTGCTCTTCTTTTCCAGATATTTCCATCCGATGTGTACATTAGTGGAATTGTTGATGCTGCAAAGTCGTTCAGGTATATCTTGCAAATTTTCATCAGAGCTGGTTTGTACATTAATGATAACAATCAGATATGCATTAACATTCATTATAGGTTAGAAATTTACCATGTGATCATACAGTTTTAAAGAATCACATGAAGTCTCATCTAAGCATTCTTTATAATGTTTATTGGAATTATCTGATTAATTATCTGTATAAGCTATATATGCCCTGCTTATTATGAACTTCTTCAGTTACTTCATACTTTTGAGCTAACCATTGGCCAGGAGTGCCATGAAACTATCAAGGCAAATTTATTAATAATCAATAAGCAGTTACGCAGTAAGATCTTAGATAAGGTTCCTCTTAAATCTTAATAGTGCAACTTTATGGGAAGTAAATATTTTTTTTCTAGGACTATATGCTCACCTCTGCCTTTGCTAGAGACGAGGTCTCTGGTGGAGCATACTAAGGGAGTTGTGGTGAAATTGGCAAATAAATCAAGGTCAGAACTTTTCATAATTGAAATCCATATAACAACATGCACTCTCGCTTTCTTGTAAGATGTATCTACTTATTTGTAACTATGAGCTCTCTTAGCAGGCAAAGATTTATGTTGCAAATTTATTAACCAATCTAAGTTAGAATAACATTGTTATAAGCCCTCACTTCTCTAAGCAAAGAGTATTGATCTCAGATCTTTATTTTAAGTAAGTTAGAGAAGTCACCTTTTTGTATACGAACACCAAAATAAACCTCAAATTGAGTCTAGGTTTTGGGTTTACTTTTGGGTACATGACATGAAACGAAAATACACCAATAGTTAAATAATTAAATAAATATTTCAAAATTTTATAAATACATATTGGGTATAGAAGTTTTAATAAAATAAAATAAAAAATAGTTCCAAATTTGAGTTCAACAAAATTTGACTACACTTGACTCATTATAACTTAATGACTTGAGACTCAACTAGTAAAACTTTAACCGAAAAGTTTGGTAATTAAATATTTTTATTTATATATTAGACCATCCAACCACATGGATGTTAAAATGGTTACAAGAAAATGTTATATACAAATTTTAACAATTTTTAATCATTAGACCTCGATTATTTTAACAAATAAGGTATCATTAACTTAACTAAATATTTCACCACACAATCTTTTTCATGGAATTTATGCTCAAATTGACCAACTTCATGATTTTAAATTTTTTATTAAAATTATAATTTGTTAATATAATTTATTATATTTTTAATATTATAATATTTGTAAGAAAAAAGTTAATTAATTACAATTTTAATTTCCTAGAAATTATAAGAAAGCATAAGAAAAATATTAATCGACACTCCTAAATTCGACCGGTTAAAGTTGAATTTAGTGCCACTTCAATAGTCCCCTTGCATTAGATCTAACACACCAAATTTAACCCCTAAAACACTCATCCAACGGTTGAATTTACATTTAATAAAACCAAATTATAAGTAAAAAAAATGATTAAATAAAATTTTTAACCCGAAGCCCTCCTTTCACTCACGTAACCCACCCCTTCTCTTTTTCTCTCTCCCCCTCTATTTCTATTTGTGTCCCTCCCACCATCTTACTCTCCCTCCTGAAGGTAATAATTCGGTAGAGAGCTAGGTAGATAATTTTTCAAAAATTTCAATTTTCTTGATTTTAATTCGAATTAGACTTTTTACTTTAGGTTGTTTATTGATGTGTTTTGAAGTTACGAATCGATAGATCATTGAACATGAGCGTGTAGATAATTTTTTCATGATTTATTGATTATGTTGCTCCATTTACATGCTTGGTATGTGGAGGGGAAATTGTTTATATTAAGGTTTTTTTAGTTTGGTGAATTTTTTGTTAATGTTGTTTTTTTCTTTACAGACGTTCAATTGATTTTGGCTGAAGTGGGTCTATAAGACAAAATATAATAAAGATGGAACAGTCCAAAAGCACAAAGCAAGATTAGTATCTAAGGGGTACTTCTCAGCAACCAGAAATTGATTTTACTGAAACTTTTGCTCCAGTAGTGCGCATGGAGACAATAAGATATGTACTTGCTATTTTTTATCAAGTATTTCTACGACATGACGACTAGAAGTTGCATGCGACGGGGGTGGACGAATACGTAAGACATGATCATTCAGGTGTCGACATGGACAGCTGCAAGAAGAGAGCCAAAGACGTGTAGAAGGATTCAATAACAAACCTGAAAAATAGGAGATAAGCATCAAAAAAGTGGAGAAGAACGTGGAAGATGGTAAGAGAGATGGGAGGAGAAAAAATAGCTAACAAAAGGATAGAGGGCAATTCAAATAAAAAAGAGAGACAACGGCAGGAAGATTAGAGGGGGTAAATAGTAGAAAATACATAGACTAGAGCAAGTCTTCTAGTAGAACACAAAAATACACTACTTCTTACATTGTAATTCAGCTACGAGATTTTGATATAGTGGATCTCTTTTAGGCTGGGCTACAAATCCCACCTGCGTTTTGATCCTTTACGGGATTTTCCGCCTCACCAAATCGTGGTGTTTTTTACTTGCTATTTTCATTACGTTATAATCCTAGTTCTTTCATTAAAAACTTATAAATATATTATTAGCATTAACACACATAAATTTGGTAAAAAAATTGGCGCCGTCTGTGGAAAATTGCTAAGGATTTCTACACACCTACATCATGTCCACCAGCGAACCACCATGAAACCTGACAAACACAGAAGGTAACGCTTCCAACAACGAGGAGATGGCTGCAATGTTGAAAAAGCTACAGTCAGAGATGGACAAATGCAGTCGATTTTGATGGAAAGAGCCACACACCAAACTGGCTATTGGAAAGGTACTTAGTTGGTTTCGATGTCAACTAAGGTTTCTACTGAAGAACATGTGCAAGAATTAAGTACAAAGGTAAATAATCGTGAGAGTGAATTAGAAGCGCAGTTTAACAAGAATGTAGAACATGACTTGGATGATGGAAAAACCGGAAGAAGCGAACTTCAAAAAAAAAACTAATCCACAACTAAGTTCAAATGTAATAAAAAACAATATGTAGTCACTAATACTTGTAATTAAAAGAAAAAGAGAAACAATAGGTCATAAATAAATGCTTTTAATAAAAAGGGCCAAAAATAATATAAATGAATTTTATAATCTTTTGAGCATATTTTGTGATTATAATATAATAGGTAATTAAGGTTGGAGGCCATGGAAAATCATTTTAGAGGAGAACTTAGAAATCATATAATCATTAATTAGAATATAACTTATGATGTTATTAATTTTATATTAAATTTTCTTCTATATCATTCAGAAACGATGTCCAAAATGTCTATATCTCACTTGTGTACTTTCTAAATACCTGTTTGTATTAATGTCACCAATATTAACTTACGACCAAATATGTCAGATTGGATGAGTCTGAGTCGGAAATGACATTTCTATCTATGATAATGGTCATTACCGATCAAAAGGTAATAAATAACTTTTTCATTTTCTTGAGAATTGGCCCCACCCATTTACATGGCAGCAACGTTAATGTTTAATAAAGTTTGATAACCGATCAAGTTTTTGGTTACTTTTAAATCTACAATTCACCTTTGTTTCGTCCCAGTTTTTCTACTTGGCATGTATGTGCCACATGTCACGCTTGACTAGGATGTCACGGTGGTCGGTGTCAACTTTGGTTTGTTGGTCTTGTTCATGTTTATACACAAACAAAGAAATATTTTCATCAATTATATCCGATCGCAATGTAACCGACCAACTTCATAAGAAATATTGTTGAAAATAGTCATAAATAGTCTATTTTGATCATTTTTGTATTACACCATTTTATTTTTTGGAAAAACAGTAATATATTATTTGAAATTATATAATATAATATATTTGCACTAAGATGTTTTTTTATAAATTACATAATATGGTTGAACAAAATTGTTGTATTTAGTACCAATTCTTTACTCCTATAAATTGTTTAACTTAATTAATTTAGAAATACATATTTCATAAAAATAAGTAAATTAGTTTTAAAAGTTCAAATTTGAATGATTCATGTAGAACTTTTAAATATTACTCTCTCGGTCCCTTTGAAATATATACAAATGGTTTGGTATTAAGAAATAGTGTAATTTTGAAGAAAAAAAGTAAGAAAATTGAGTAAAGTGATGGTACTCATCAATATTATATATATATAGGGGGCTACTCTAATACAAATCTCCTTATAATGAAAACTAAAAACTAAAATAATTTTTTTGTTAAATCACGTCAAAACATGGCACATATGGAGAAAAATACAGTGAAGTCGGATTTCAAAAAAAGTTTACCGATTAACGGGAAAAATTAAATAAAAAACGGACATACTAATAGCACGGACAACAGTTTTTTGACTTGACACGGTTATACTTCATAATAGAAAAGTAGGCGTAGTGTCAAGTATTAACAAGTATAGTGATATTGACGGGTTAAAGGCTGTAAACTAAAAAGTAGTGAACCCATACAATGACAATCTATGACATGGCAATCATATAATGAATTAATCTTTAAATGCAAGTGAAGTGAACAAGACATGTTTAATAGATATAATTGGATACAAGTTTTAAATGGGGATATACTAGAAACTACTTTGACTAGGAACTCGAATATATCAAGGTGAGCTATCTGTCTTTGTGATCAATCACAGTTTCATTCATTTTCTAACATCTCTTTAGCAAACAATCTGCTCCAGTATTTGTTCGAGAAATTATTGTTGCTGTTTGTTTTTTGTTTATTTCTGGAGATATACCTTCCTGAAAACATATGGCAAGCAAATGCAGGTCAAGTCTATTCATTCTTTACCTTCACCTCCTTGTTGGCTGTTCTGTTGAGTTATAAATGATTAAAGGTTCTTATTACAAAGTACCTTCATGGAAACAGGACAACGAAGTTCTTCATGATATTTTTGGCTTCTCACCTAAAAGAAAACTCTTTTCTGCAAGGGAAAGGTCCGGATGGTGGAGTCCAGGAGAAAGTGAAGCAAATTAAAATATTAGCTTCTAGTAGTACTTTTTAAAATTTATAATTTTTAGCTGTTGTTAAGTAAAGAACATGAACTAGTTTAATGTTTGGGTTGGATGCATTTTTTGTAGTTATCATTTTGTAGTTATGAATTTGTATAATTGGGATTCTTCAGTTTACAGAATAAGCATTTCAATTTTTTGTGCTAAAGTGTTACAATAGCCTCCTAAACTGTTACCATAGAATGTTTAAAACGTTTCATTAGGCTAGTTATAGTGTTACAACAGCTTTTCAAAGTGTTACATTAGGTTCTATGGGCTCACTTACCACGTCATCAAGACAACTCAGCACTGTGGGTCTCACACTTGCCATGTCAGCTAGTGGGTCCCCCGTGGGGCCTACTTTTTAAAAACATTTTAAAACTCTAAGGTAACATAAAAAACAAGTTACAACTGATCTCTCTTTCTGTTGCATTAAAGCTAAGGCAACATATAAACAAGTTAAAACACGATGTTGCCTTAGGCACCAAAGATGTTACCTTAGACTCCTAAGGCAACATGGAAAAACCTATCTTTAAGAAAATGTTACCTTAGCTTAAAAGTGGGGCAAGAGCAACATATTTACCCCCAAATGCTACGTTTTGTTGGTGTTACAGTAGGCATTTTATGGTGTAGTGTTTTAATGAAAAGAAAAGGAGAAAAAAATGATAAGTAGTGTACCAATCACATCTAATTATGTAAAAAATGATTAGAAAAATAAAATTATTATCATTATATAGGGATAAAAAAATATAAATGAATTTGAGAATCTCTTGATCACATTTTCAATTATAATATAATAGGTAATTAAGGTTGTAGGCCATGCGAAAATCCTTTCACAGGAGAGTATAAAAATCATATAATCATTAATTAGCTTATAATTCTTCTATGTCATTGTGAAATACTGATGAAAATGCCTATGTCTATAGCATTCTTGGAAAACTCTACATTTTCTTCGAACCACGCTTTTTCTTGATTGACCAATTTTTTACTTATTTTTTTGCCAAATTTATAGCAAATTTTATTAATAACATGAAAAAAACTCAATCGGTACAAACCCCTAATTGATCATGCAACCAGGCTGAAAAACAAATAGACGAACTAAATAATTAGCCTGTTTGTTTCCGGATTGCTTAACTAACTGAATAAAAATATTCTGAAAATTAAAAATGAAGATAATGGTTTCTCGAGCGATCCAGCCTGCATCTCCACCGAAAACAGTAGTTTCACAATTGACCCTCACATTAATTCCATGGATAATACAATTCAGAGGACTCAATTGCAAAAACTGAGAGGGCCTTCGTGTTATGAACAAAAATATTTTGTGAGAGATGAGCACATGCGATTTTCACTACCTATCAAAAGCACCCCAACTATCTACCTGCCGGACACCAGCTATAAACCTACCGAAAGTGTTGTTGATGCAAGATATCCAGATCTCCCAATATACCGTGAAATCCATTTTCAACACATCGCATAATGCGAGACACATCGCACAAAGTGAGACAATCAGAGATATAAATAATAACTCAATTAAAAGAAACGAAAAGAACCGAATTTTTGAACAAAATCCGATATTTATTGGAAGAAAGTTAAAAACAAATGATAAAAATGTTGTATGGATGAAGAGAGAGGATGGAGATAGAGATGAAGATGGGTAGAAAGGGTGAAGAAGGAGGTGTAATGATTAGGGTTAAT
>NW_027421219.1:0-39492 GCF_009905375.1 Apium graveolens | reverse complement strand
TGGCCTAAAGGTGTAATTTGTTTCACTGTGTTTCCTATCATCATGTGATATTTTAATTAACTGGATATTTTGGATACCTGCAGTATCGAATATGGTTCATTTTAAACCATGTTGTAATCTAAATGTTGATTGTATATGTGGATTATGTGCTCAGAATCACGGTATAAACTTCATTCCATAATTTGTTTTGCACCAGATCTATAAGAGAGTTGGTATTTTATAGCGGACACTTTTTTCGAAAAATACATTTATTTTTAAGAAAGTTGAATTTAATATTTCTGGGATAAATAGGGCATCCATATTTATAACCTCGAACAGAATTCGGAAGCACTTATGTTAGGGGGCTTGTTGAGCTCTACTACCCCAACATCATCAGAAAAACTATGATTTTCAATTCGAGCATCCCCTAACATTCCCAATATCAATAGATGTTTAGCGGTCGTTCTGTTTGTCTATTTTGGAAAATTTCCTTTTATCTCTTTTTTTCTCCCTAATAACATTGAGAAAGTGTAGAATAAAAATTGTAATGGGCTTGTGCTTTAGATACAAAGTACAGCACATGGCTACTGTGTATGGAGAAGAAAAAAAAGCTGCTTCTCATTCCTTATTATCAAACTGAATGGATACAATCTAGTATATACTAGTCTAGAAATATAACGTGATATCTAAAAAATAGCAACTAAACTTCCTAGTATGACTCCACTTCTTTAACTTCCCTGATAATTCTGAAATTGAACTTTGACCTGGCATACAGCTACTGTTGTGCTAACCAACACAACGTTCACTAAAGCCTATACAATTTATTCAAAACTAATAAAACACAAATTAATAACTAAATTTAAGATTATTCCAATAATCACCCCCTTAATCTTAAATTTATCATGAACTCATTTGGCTTAGCCCGTCTGGCATTCATCCTAACCCGTTTGGCTTTCAACTTCTTTGCCCATATGGCACTTAAATTTAGCCCTTTTCGCTTTAAAAAAATCCTGCCCATCTGGCACTTCTGTTTACCTGTCTGGCACCTTTTATTTTGCCTGTCTGGCATCATTCTTCTGTCCATAATAATGCTGGTTCATCATCCTTGATCTGTGTGAGGTTCACTTCTTGTCTCTTCTATCTTTCCCGTCGCGATATATCACATTCTGCAGCATAGTGTCCCATAGTATTACAGTTATAACACTTTATCCTACTCTTATCACGGAAAGAACCACCTCTAGCTCTTTGATTCCGAGATTCCAGAAGAAGTTGTCCAACTATGCTCTAAGACCTGACCTTCATCCTTTCCTTGTAAACTTTGAGACAACCAACTACCTCTTCAACTGTCATCACCTTAATGTCTCCAAATTGTTCTATGTTTGAAGCTATTTGAACAAACTTATCCGGAACTACAAGTAGAATTTTTCTCACAACACTCGATTCTTCCATTGTTTCTCAAAGGACCCTCATATTAGTCACAATCCCACTCAACTTTATACAAAAATCTTCGAGTTTATCCGTTTCCTTCATGATTAAGGACACAAACTCGCCTTTTAATATCTACACTTTTGCTTCTTTTACTCTTTCCACACCCATGCACATCGTCTTGATCGCTTCACATGCTTCCTTAGCTGTTTCTTTTTCAGTAATGGACACCAACACATCTTCGGGCACACCTTGATATATTGCTGCAAGTGCCACTTGCACCATTTTCTCATCCACGACCCCCTTAGGATCCTTCTTTCGATTCCACACCAAACTCCTTGCGCCTTCATGAACACTTTCATCATCAGGGACCATGCCGTATAATTGTTTCTTGTTAACATTGGATAGCTTAAGCCCATAAAACTTTCTTTTGCTTTGGATGTTTCCATGATTTTTTTTGTGTGCTTGGGTTGATATTTAGGCATACAGGAACCTAACCATTATGCTCTGATGCCCAGTGTAGAATAAAATTGTAATGGGCTTGTTCTTTAGATACAAAGTGCAGTGCTTAGCACAGGGCTACTGTGTATGGAGAAGATAATAAAGCTGCTTCTCATTCCTTATTATCAAACTGAATGCATACAATCTAATATATACTAGTCTAGACATATAACGTGATATCTAGAAAATAGCAACTGAACTTCCTAGCATGACTCCACTTCTTCAACTTCCCTAATATTGCTGAAACTGAACTATGACCGGCCTACAGCTACTGTTGTGCTAACCAACAACATTCACTTAGGCCTATACAATTTATTCAAAACTAATAAAACACAAATTAATAACTAAATTTAAGATTATTCCAACAGAAAGTGCATTACAATGTTGGTGAGTACTTTAAATGCATCGCGAACATATTTACAACCACCCTTTTCCAATCGATTTTAATTATTTATGATCGTAAACACTTCCAAGTGATCATTTTCTAACCAAATGTGGTTATTTATAATTTCAAGATAACTTACTAGTATTTACAAAAATGGCATTAAATTTTTATAGTAAAAGTTTATAACCTCAGTGAGTTACTAAGGTCATCCTTGGCCCATTTTTCTCAAATTTTTTTATTAGAGGTTAAAAAAATTAAAACATAATAAATATGATTAAACTACAACTATTTTAATAATAAAATTTTTTTATCAGAATTTAATTTATACTAAAATTTATTCACAAATAGAAAAATACATAAATTCATTAAAAATATCGCTATAAAGTAAAAAATTACAAAATAGTTATAACTATATTTTTTTGTAACTGAAAAAATCTTTTAATAAAGTGATTAAATATTATGTCCAAATACGAAATACAATTAAAATCTTCAATATTTCCAAAATGCCTAATATATATTTTAAATAAAACTTTCTTCAAAATAAATGCATTTTTGAAAAAATTTATCTATTATAAAATATCCATTCTCAGTCTTAGACTTTATAGATCTGGTGCATAAGATTCAAAAAAAATCATAATATACGTTGTAAATAAAACTTTCTAAAAAATAAATGTATTTTTTGAAAAAAGTGTCGGTTAGAAAATAACCACTCTATTAGTCTTAGTCTTAGACATTATAGATCCTGTGCAAAAAAATTAACAGTCTTTATCTTGAAGGTGAAAAAGTCCTGGCCTTTTATGGTGGCAAGTGGTATCCGGCCAAGGTATCACACTTGCAATTTTATCTTTTAAGTTTTTCTTTATCATTGGAGTGATTCCTATCTGTTTTAATTAATGTGTGTGATTGAATTTGGGTGATTTACATTGATTGCTCATGATATAATTATATGGGAAGGGATAATAATTGATGCATTGTTATTTCACAATTCTCTTATTGTCCTCAAGACAATTCACATTATTTGAAGAAGTTAATACATACTTTGAGGTTCTCTTATTGTCCTCAAGAGGATTTATATTGAAGAAGTTAATACATACTTTGAGGTTGTCAAACTGCTTTGTTGGCAAACATCATATCAAACATCACAATTTGAGGATTAAATCCCAAAGATGTTGATTTTTGCTGTGCACTTATACTATAGTGACTATGTCCAAATACATGAAATGTGCACTAAGGTATTTTAGTTTTAGCTCCTCGTGAAAGTCATTGTTGCATATTTATTTTTTCTTTTATCATTAATATAGCCCGATTCGGTAAGCTATATACCACCTTGCTGCATATATTTGAGCAATTGGTCAGTCATTTTTTGTGCTTTTATTGCCTTTGCATCTTTAACATTCTTTTGGTTTGCTTTTGCAACAAAAAAAATATAAATTCTATTTCCTTTGTAGGTGCACAAGGTTGAATAGGAGAAACAAATAGAGGCATGGACATATTGGGTTCATTATATTGTGAGTATTGCTTTATTAAAACCTTGTATTTTTTCATGAGCAATGAATATTATTAGTATTAATCATTTTTTATTAACCTATTGTCACTTTATATGCAGGGTTGGAATAAAAGGTTAGTAAGAGGAAGTACCTTACAGTGAGAATAAAATATTTTTTTAATGTTTTTTGTTCTATAATGTTTTTCCTTGATACGTTTGTGTTCTTGTAATTAGATCAATTATAGCAGTCTTTATATTATGTTAAATCCATTATTATCTTATTATTATGTTATAATAGCTAATTGAATATTATTGAGTGGGTTACATGCTCATGAAAACTTCTTTAGTTCAATGTTTGTTCAAGTATTTATGTTCATTTTTTTTCTAATAGCTTGCTTTTTAAGCATGTTAGCCTCCTCCTAGAACATTATTAAAACTTTTCAAACTCACAGGTACGATGAATGGATATTAGATGCTCAACTCCTCAAGAAATTTAGTGAAGAAGGTTCTCAAAAGCACTTGGGGAAGGGTGGTAGATCAGCTATGGTATATTTAAGGAAAAAAATATTAATCACATGCACTAAGGCTGATAGTATTTACTAATTGTTGACAAAAAAATATACTATTGATCATATATATTAAGCCTGGTTTACTTAATATGATAATAATATTTAGTGATTGTTAGCAAAAAAAATATTAATCATATTCTAAGGCCTAGGTTATTGTTTTTTCTAATGAATTTTTTTACAAGTTCTTTTGTTAAAAAAAGGTAATTAAAAATGAGTATAAAAAATTATTTAAAATACCTACATTTGAAACTTATTTTAAAAAGTATATTATTTAAAAATTTATATTCAAATAAATAATTATGTAAAGATTTAGGTAAAGGCCTATTTTCTATTGCTTTTCTCTGGCCTGTGAATAGATATACAACCGACAATATCAATCATCACCACAGACAATGTCAATCATATATCATATAATTAAGGTAATCTGGTCAATCATCACCACAGCCAATATCAATCATATATCCTATAATTAAGGTAATCCTAACACCCCCTCAAGCTGGACTCGTCGGAGTGAAGACACCGAGCTTACGTATCAAGAATTCAAATTGAGATTTGCCAAGAGCCTTGGTAAAAACGTCCGCCAACTGTGTATTAGTATGAACATATGAGGGATCGATTAAGCCATCTGAGATCGCATCACGAACAAAATAACAGTCAACTTCGATATGCTTCGTACGTTCATGAAAACTAGGATTTTTAGCAATATGATGTACCGATTGACTGTCACAAAAGAGTTTAATTGCCTTTGGATGATGGACACCCAAACTCAATAAAAGACCCTTCAGCCATTTCAGTTCACAGGTGGTAGCATCCATCGAATGGTACTCTGCCTCTGCTGAACAGCGGGAAATAATATTTTGTTTCTCAGTCTTCCAAGAGACTGGGGAATTACCTAGAAATACCATCCATCCAGTCAATGATCTACGTGTAATAGGACACGCGGCCCAATCAGAGTCATACCAACCCTGCAACGTTAACTCACTGTCTGCTCGTAATAAAATGCCTTGACAAGATGTACCTTTCAAATAGGGTACTACTCGTAAGGCTGCCTCCCCATGCTCAGTTCTCGGCTCCTGCATGAATTGTGACAGAATATGAACCGAATAAGCAAGATCTGAACAGGTAACAATCAAATAAATAAGTCTGCCCACTAGTCGCCTATAAGATGCAGGATCAGACAGAAGCTTTCCATTTTCTAAGCCAAGCTTGTGATTTTGCTCGATAGGACAGTGTGCCGGTTTAGCTCCCAACAATCCTACCTCAGAAATAATGTCTAGTGTATATTTTCGTTGACAGAGAAATAATCCAGATGAACTTCGAGCTACCTCAATCCCCAAAAATATTTTAGGGAACCTGGATCCTTCATGTGAAAACAATCACTGAGATAAGCTTTTAAAGCCCTTAAAGCAGCGAAATCATTCCTAGAGATAATTAGATCATCAACATACACAAGGACGTTAATTTGAATATCTCCTTTGGTATAAGTAAACATGGAATAATCTGAATAGGATTGCAAAAAGCCGTACTTTTTTAAGGCAGACACAAGTTTAGGAAACCAACACTGTGGTGCTTCTTTCAGACCATAGAGAGACTTGCGGAGGCGACATACCTTGTTAGGACTAGAGGATTCAAAATCTGGAGGGAGTTTTATATGCACTTCCTCGTCAAGATCACCCTGTAAGAAAGCATTGTGGATGTCTATTTGATGGATTTCCCAATTTTTTGAAGCTGCTATAGCAAGAAAGGCTCGAACTATGACCATCTTGGCTACGGGAGCAAAGACAACGAAAGTGCGGATGGTGTTATAAATGGTAGAAGTGCCAAACAAAAATTCATAAGGAGTTTTTCTGCAACAAGGTAGAGGGAGTGACATTAATTAAATGAGCAGCCACAAGCACACTCTCCCCCAAAAATAAATTGGTAAATTAGCTTCAAATCGCAACGCTCTCCCCACATTCAAAATATTTATGTTTTCGTTCTACTCTCCCATTTTGTTGTGGAGTTCCCACACAAGAAGTTCAAAATAAAATTCCAGATGTATTAAAAAAAAATTCAAATAATTAAACTCAGTTCCATTATCACTCTGAACAACTTTAATTGTTTGTGAGAATTGTCTATCAACCATTGCAACAAACGATATAAACTTATGAAACACCTCAGTTTTATCAACAAGCAAGTAAATCCAAAGGGCACGAGAAAAATCATCCACGATAGTCAAAAAATATCTAGCACCACAAGAAGAGGGATGCCTATACGGTCCCCACAAATCACAATGTACATTCTCAAAAATTCGTAATGCTTTATTCTCACTCAAAGGAAATTTGTCTCTAGGGTGTTTTGCACGAAAACAAACTTCGCAAGCTTTATTTAAACTACCCTTACGATCATTAACAGGAGAAGAAGCTTGACTACTTTTTTAACGGATGACCCATTCGTCTGTGCCACAACTCCAAAATTGAAGAAGACCCATGAGTTGTTAAATGTTGCACTGAAGCCTCTCCATCAAAGTAGTATAGTCCATCCCACATAATATTCGTTCCAATCAGCATCCTCGAATGGTCCTGTATAGCATACATAGAGTCATTAAATTGGACAGTGCATTGCAAATGATCAATCAATTGAGTTACCGAAATTAAATTACAACTTAATTTGGGAACCAAAAGAATGTTTTTTAGAGTTATTTTTGATGAAATCAGACCGAGCCCTCCTTTGTTGCCATCACCGATTTTTCGTTTAGAAGGCGAACGAGACAGTTATGTACTTCATGAGTATGAAAGAGCCACGAAGCATGACAAGTACATGTCTAGATTCCCCGGTCAACAATCCACCATTCAAGCGGTCATCAGGAATTTTGATGTTACCAATAAATCCCGCAAGAGCTTTCCATTGATCGGCCGAGAATGCTTGAGAGGAGCCTCCCGTAAAGCTTGCCCCACGACCCACCTCTGGCCACAGTGGAATTGGCTTGTGTAGATCCTCGTCCGTGGCCACTTGTTTGAGGTGACTTTCCTGCAACCCCTGTGTTTGCTTTTGATTTTCGGCCACCACTCTAGGTAACCAATTATCTCTGAATATGATTTTTCAAGGTGGCCTGTTTTCTTGCAGTACGTGCAATACAAGTGAGATTTATGCTCCTTCAAATATCTTTCATCTGAGTCAGTTGCCTTTCCCCTCGCTGCATTAGTGCGGAGTGGAAAACACATCACATCCGGTGGCTGCACTTCTGGGTCTGACTTAGCGTGACGAACACGATCCTCTTGCACAACCAATTGAAATGCACGATCAAGGGTTGGCAAGGGATCTTGAGATAATATTATGTACAAAGATGAGCATAATATTCCGAACATAGACCCATCAAAAACTGATAAAGCCGAGAAGCCTCCCTGCGTTTTTCATGTTGCTGACCCGCTGTACAAGCCGAGCAACAAGAATAAGTAATCAAGGGTTCATGATGATTGAGTTCTTCCCACAAAGTGGCCAGTTTCCCAAATTAGGTTGCCACTGATATGGTCTTCATTTGCTCACACTTGGCAATTGAAGATTTTATTTGTTGAATGCGAGGACCATTAACCAACGCAAACTGAATCTTAAAAATTAAAAAGTGATTTTATTTAGAAAAATCTATATGTTGTTACCATGGTTCGACGTAGTTTTGTACGGAAGTCATAAGCGAAGGATAACAGGTTTTAAGCTCTCATATCTCCAAATGAGTAGAAGTTGAACAAAAGGAAATAATATAAGAATTGAGAAGGAGAAGTGATACAAATATATATGTAAATCTTTTTTTTTCTTTCATTAAATTTTTGTTTGTATGTGTGGGTGTGCATTACTTGTTTATGTATTATATATATATATATATTACATGTGTGTATTTACATTAAATGCATATATTTTGCATGAAATACATGTCAAATTACTTGTTTACATTTATAAAATGTTTGTATATAGATGACAAACATTGATCAGAGTTAGATTCGAAATCAAGTGCAAAGAGATATAATTTCGTTAACTCCCGAATATAGAACTGGTGTAAAATTTGTTTTTAATTTTGCAAGAGAAAATGGAATGAAATAAGATGGTATAATGAAATGTCCTTGTAAATATTGTAAGAATTTGTATGGGTTAGATATTGAGGATTTTAGTTTTTATTTGCTCGCTAACGGGATGCTTAAGGGTTATATCATATGGACGTCACATCAAAAAAGTGGGAAGGAAATGTAGTCGAACATCACATCATCGTTATTGTATTTGGGAACCTTTGAGGGTAGAACAACTGGTAGATTTGAATGTGATGCTGAACGATTTTACCGATGAAAATCCTGAATTTTATGATACCGTGGATCGGGGAACTAGTAATGTAGAAGAAGCTCCAAATGATATTGCCAAAAAATTGTATAAAGTGATTGTTGAAAATGGAGCACTTATTTATACTGGTAATACAAAGTATACAAGATTAAGCTTTATTATGATATTTTTCAAATTAAAAAGTAACTCACATGGTAGTAATATAGCTTTTAATAGTTTGCTTAACCATTTCACGAATGTGTTACCAAAAAACACATGTTTCCTCAAACTTATTATGTAATGAGAAAGATTATAAAGGGTTTAACAGTTGAATACTAAAAATTATATTTATGTGAGTACGATTGTATATTATTTTATGGATATGACAAGGATAAATTTGTGTATGACATATGTAGTCAAGATCATAATCGAGATGTTTTGAGGAAAGATGGTAAGAAAATTCTAAAAAAATTCTTAAGACATTTTTCTTTGATTCCTCGACTACAATGTTTGTATATGTCATCAAATACATCTGATCATAGGAGACGGTATAAGAATCGTGATATTAAAGATGAAGAAATTAGTCATCGCTTGGATGGAGATGAGTGAAAACATTTTGACACGTATCGAAGAAGCTTGATAGCAGCATCTATATGAGCTGTTGTTGGGTGTTGCATAAATTGAGTGAGGATATGGACATAAAAAAGATGTCAGGATGGGTTATTGTCAGATAAATGAGTTTTCCCATAAGACGTTGATATGGATGTGGGTCACTGAGGAAGGTTCTTGTTTCAACGTTGAGACGAAGGTGAATATCCATTGGAAGTTTCAATGGTGTGGCAGAGATAACATCAAATTCTTCAAGCAAATCCAACGCATATTTCTTCTGAGAGACAAAAAAATCCAGTTGTAGATCTGCTAATTTCAAGACCCAAAAAGTAGTTCACATCCCCCAAATCCTTCATCTTGAATGTTCCAGACATCATTTGTTATAGATGATTGATTTCTGCAAGATTGTTTCCTGCCAAGAACAAATCATCTACGTATACTAACACAAGAATGATAGAAGAGGACGTAGTGAGAGTGAACAAGCTGTAGTCGGAGAAAGATTGGACAAAGTACAGATCTTTGAGAGTGTTAGATAGTTTTTCAGACCAGTTTCGTGGAGCTTGACGCAATTACACAGTGACTTCTTCAGTTTGCACACGAAATTCAGCTTTAGAGAAGAACACTCCATCTGGTGCAGTACAATATGACTGTCAATGCCACTATAACCCTGAGGCAATCTCATATCGACTGTTTTATATAGATTTCCGTGCAAAAAAGCATTTGTAACATCCATTTGCATAACGTGCCACTGCTGAAGAGCTGCTACAGCCAACAAGACTCTTACTGTTGTCATCTTGGTAAAAGGGGTGAATGTGTGTTCATAGTCCACTCCATAAATCTGTCTGTTCCCTAATATCAACAATCGAGATTTGTAACGTTCAATTGTTCCCTATGGTGTAAACTAAGTTTTATAGAGCCATTTGCAACCAGTAGCCTTTGCACCAGGTGGCAAGGTTATGATTTCCCATGTATCATTGGCTTCAAGTGCTGAAAGCTATAGATTCATGACATTTACCCAATTGACATCTTGAACAGCCTGTTTAAATGAAGTACGGTCTTTGTGTGTTGTTATAGAGGTTAGAAAACAGTCAAAGGTCGGGGTTATTTATTGTTCAGTTACTGTTACCAGATTGGCACTAGGTTTAGGAAAGGGCCATGTGATATAAGATTTCATCCGAGCTGGGGTTTCATGTTGTCGAGATGACCTTCTTCGAGGGGACTTTTAAATTTGTATAACTGTAGAAGGCTGTGAGTGGGGTACATTAGATGTAGCTTCGATAGGAGAAGGTGACACACTGGGCATAGGGCTTAAGGTTTCATGTGCAGAGAGTTGGTTGTCACTTGATGTCTGAGCATCACTCATAAGTTCAACAAAAAATCATCATCAATATGCATATGCACTGTAGCTGTAGGCATCACAGTTGGTAAAGGTGACATATAGGGCTTAGGTATAGTCACATTTAAAGAAAAATAGTTTCATTGAACGTCACATCTCTAGATACAAATGTTTGTATAGTGCTTAAATCTAACAGTCTATAGCCCTTTTGAGTAGGTGGATAGCAAATGCTAAGCACACAAGGGACACCTCTTGAAGCAAATTTATCTGAACTATAAGTAGGGTTAATAGCAAATGCTAAGCATCCAAAGCACTTCATTATAGAATAGTCAACAGATTCATTATTTAGCAATTCATAAGGAATCTTATTACTGAGAGTAGTTGAGGGTAACCTGTTAATTATGTAGGCAGCTGTGAGCATAGCCTCTCCCCAGAAAGAGATTTTGAGTCCAGATTGAAGCATAATAGCTCTTGTAACCTCAAGCACGTGTCTATGCTTTCGCTATACTCGAGCATTTTGTTGCGACCTGTAGGCACAGAAAGTCTGGTGCACAATTCCTTGCATCTGGAAAAATCTGCGGCATTTCGTATCGTCGAATTCCTTTGCGTTGTCTGACCGGATCACTTTAATAGATGAAGCAAACTGCCTTTGGACGAAATGATAAAAAGTTTCCATTGTCTTGAGGTAGTCAGATTTGTGTTGAAGTAAATACAACCAGGTCACTCTAGAATAATCATCAAGTATTGTCAGAAAATATGTAAACTTCTATCTTGTGCATACTTTGTACGGTCCCCAAATGTTTGTGTGCACAAGATCTAAGGGCTTGGTAGCATGTGACTCAATCAAGGAGAATGGAACCTTGTAAATTTTGCCATTGGGCATGTCAAGCACACCTTGCTACACCATGTATGCATTGTTTAATGCATTCTATAAACTTTAATTTAGACACAGTGGCATGCCCCAATCTGTTATGCCAAAGAGTGTATTCATCTGCAAGAGTAGCTTTCGATGCAACAAAGGAAAGTTGACTGGTGTTCTCAGACACTGCATTAGATGGAGACAGATGATACAACCCATTTTAGAAAATTCCTTTGCTTTTAACAATATGAGTTTCAGCATCAACAATAGTACACTCAGTTGGAGAGAAGATAGCATAACAATCATTGTCCTGAGATAGTTTGTTAATTGACAACAAATTACGAGTAAAAACAGGGACATACGGGATATTCAAGAGTTTAAGACCACTTGCTAATTTCACATCTCCAAGATGAGTCACCATGGTTGTTGCTCTAGTTGGTAGATTCACTGTTACATGAGGTTTGGCATTCTTAACATTATGCAAGAGACCATAGTCTGCAGTCATATGATCTGTTATGCCCGTAGCCATAATCTACCTTCCAGTTTCAATACCAACATTGTTACATGTGATCATTCCCGAGATTGGACTTTCTAAAGCATCTTCATTATAATCATGTGACAATGACTGAGATGGGATGAGCTGAAGAAGTTGTTGCAGTTGTTGAGGGGAGAACACAATTGGTTGTTGAGTTATGTCAGATGGTGTAGAACCCATGGCCACATTTGCAGCAGGAGGACCTTTAGGAGAAGCACCAACTCGAGAGCTATTCCACCGTGCATTAGGTACAGACACTCTTGAATTGGATGGAGAAGGTTTGTGTTTATAGTTCCATCTGGGTGAGCCTACAATGTTCCAGCATTTGTCCCTAGTGTGCCCCTTTCTACCACAGACTGAGCATGACAATGACCTCTCTGCACTCACAGAGGTTTTGCTGAGCATAGCAGACACATCTGTATCATACGAATAGGCACCTTTTAAAACCTCTTTTTGTGACTCCTCTTGTTGAATGACAGCACAAGCCATTTCAACACTTGGTAAAGGAGTAATCATTAACATCTGGCTGCGTTGAGGAGTGTAAATATCATCCAATCTATTAAGAAACTGAAATAATTTTGCCTCTTCTTTTTGAGTGTGAATAAAAGTCAGCAATTGAGAGACATCTTCACCTACAGTTATCACAGCAAGCAATTGGTTCATAGACTCCAATTCTTCCGATACACTACTTAGAGATGTAAAATAATCTACCATAGTAGATTATTTGAGTAGATATAAAGTATGAGTTAGCTTATATTTGAGTAGATGTAAAATATGAGTTAGCTTATGGTAGATTATTTGAGTAGATGTAAAATAATCTACCATAGTAGATGTAAAATACGAGTTAGCTTATATTTGAGAGACATCTTCACCTACAATACTCACAGCAGGCAATTGGTTCATGGACTCCAATTCTTCCCATACACTACTTAGAGATGTAAAATAATCTACCATAGTAGACCATTTTGTTTCATATCATACCCCTATTTACTTAGCTTATATTTCCTGGAACCATGAGTTAACTAAAAACGCTTTTCTAATTGTTTCCAGACTTCGGAAGCAGAAGTAATAAAAAGCACAGACTTTTTAATAGTGACAGAAACATTATTGTGAATCCAGCAAGTTACCATACTATTACACATATCCATTGAACTAGCCTCTGTCTGATCTGTAGCACTTCGAATCTCCGTTCCGTGTACAAAACCCAGCTTTCGTTTGGATGATAGTCTAATCTCCAAAGACCGCTTCCAAGATCGATATTCATCAGATCCTCGAAGTTTTGTGACTCTAATCGACAACTGGTTATCAGAGGGATGCAGAAACAGTAGGTTTTGCATATCTGAAAATGAAAACTTACTCCCACTCGCCATTGCAGACACACCACACAAACATAGATGTTTTTAAACAACTAACAATACAGGAACACAAACAAAACAAAGACACCACAAATATACAGAAAAAATCACAAAGAAAATAGCTCGATGCAAATCACTCTTCACACACCAATCTTCACCTGCTGCTCTGATACCATAATCCTTTTATAAACACAAATAGCAAAATGAAGAAATGAGAGCACAAGAAATGCACAGCATAAAAGGAGTCTCAATTAGATCTGAAAAACTCAATTGAACAACATTATATCCTTCCAGCATTATACCACCACTACAGGACAATATTGTTAGCCTCCAAGACTAAATATAGATAAAGACATATGAACTTAAAGCTTATTACAATTAAAATGTTCAGCAAGAAAGAGTAAGAAATAAAACAAAATGTGGCTACTGTGGACCTAGATAATTGGCCACAGGAGACCATCAATATTAGTTACAAAAAGATTTATTCAAGACTACTCCTAAAAACTCTCAATGCCACAATCCACATAGATATGCCATAGCTACATGACTAAAACATACAAATAGAAAAACAAATAACTCCCAAGTTTAGAAAAACAAATACCACTTCTTTTCCAGTCGATTTGGGTCATTTATGATCGTAAACATTTCCAAATGATCATTTTCTAACCAAATGCAGAGATTTATAATAGTAGACATTTCCATATGACATTTTTTCAACCGAGTTTTTCCCCTTTGAATCTGAGGCGGACTACCACACTGTTCCTGGGCCATAAGATTGGGACCTACAAGAAATATTACCGATTGAACTTGGTCGATTTTGGTAATATTTCTAACTGATTATATGGTTTGTTGTTGGTTTGGTTCAGTTTGAGAAGAAAAGAAAATAGACAACTAAGGGTCGGTACTTGGTTGATTATGTACTTAAATATGACCATCCACATTGGTTGGTTATATTGGGTTGGAAATGTGAAGCCAAACCAACAATGCACAACGGTAGTATTTGTGGTGGTGACTTATGGCCTTTCCTTTCTTGTAGTGGGAATATTGAAGTGGTTCATCCTATGTTCTATGACAAGCTAAACAGACTATTAATAACCAATCTATCTACGAGTAGAGATGGGAGTTAGAAACCAAATTAACCAACTAAGAGTAATAGTATCATTACGCCAATTTTTTTTTATAAAGAGTTATATAATAAGATCTAAATTTTGTTTTGGAAATCATGTACATGAGGCTGAGGATGACCCATGAGATAATAACATTTTCTCATATAAATACAAGAGTGTAAGTTTGTAATTTTAAGATAACTTACTAGTATTTACTGAAATGGCATTAAATTTGTATGGTAAAAGTTTATAACCTCAGTGAGTTACTTGAGGTCATCCTTGGACCATTTTTCTCAAAAATATTTATTAGCGGTTGCAAAAATTAAAACATAATAAATCTAATTAAACTATGAGTATTTTAATAATAAGATTTTTTAATCAGAATTTAATTTCTACTCAAATTTATTCACAAATAGTAAAATACCTAAATTAATTAAAAATATCGCTATAAAGTAAAAAATTACAAAATAATTATAACTATATTTTTTTGTAACTGAAAAAATCTTTTAATAAAAGTGATTAAATATTGTGTCCAAATATGAAATACCACTAAAATATTGTGCCTAATATATGTTTTTAATTAAAACTGTCTTCATAATAAATGTATTTTTTGAAAAAAGTTATGCGTTATAAAATATCCCTTCTTAGTCTTAGACTTTATAGATCTGGTTCATAAGATTGAAAAAAATTCATAATATAGGTTCTAAATAAAACTTTCAAAAAAATAAATGTATTTTTTGAAAAAAGTGTCCGTTATAAAAACAAGCACTCTCTTAGTCTTAGACATTTAGATCTGGTGCAAAAAAATTAACAAACTATTAGCCAATCAGTCAGTCAAGAACAGGTACTTCTATCCTATGTAGCCAAGTTTATGTTTATAAAGAGTTATAATAAGGTCTTGATTTTGTTTGTTTCAAAAGGGATATAACAACCATTGTAATTGTAGGTTGAAAGAAACAAAATTCATACAGAAATGGGACGATCAAACAGTGGAGTCTCACGCTATTCTCTTACAAACAGTCTTTATCTTGAAGGTGAAAAAGTCCTGGCCTTTTATGGTGGCAAGTGGTATCCGGCCAAGGTATCGCACTTGCAATTTTATCTTTTAAGTTTTTCTTTATCATTGGAGTGATTCCTATCTGTTTTAATTAATGTGTGTGATTGAATTTGGGTGATTTACATTGATTGCTCATGATATAATTATATGGGAAGGGAAAATAATTGATGCATTGTTATTTCACAATTCTCTTATTGTATCGTCACATTATTTGAAGAAGTTAATACATACTTTGAAGTTCTCTTATTGTCCTCAAGAGGATTCAGATTATTTGAAGAAGTTAATACATACTTTGAAGTTGTCAAAGTGCTTTTTTCGCAAACATCATATCAAACATCACAATTTGAGGATTAAATCCCAAAGATGTTGATTTTTGCTGTGCACTTATACTATAGTGACTATGTCCAAATACATGAAATGTGCACTAAGGTATTTAGTTTTAGCTCCTCATGAAAGTCATTGTTGCATATTTATTTTTTCTTTTATCATTAATATAGCGTGATTCCGTAAGTATTTACCACCTTGCTGCATATATTTGAGCAATTGGTCAGTCATCTTTTGTGCTTTTATTGCCTTTGCATCTTTAACATTCTTTTGGTTTGCTTTTGCAATAAAAAAGGTATAAATTCTATTTTCTTTATAGGTGCGCAAGGTTGAATACGAGAAACAAATAGAGGCATGGACATATTGGGTTCATTATATTGTGAGTATTGCTTTATTAAAACCTTGTATTTTTTCATGAGCAATGAATATTATTAGTATTAATCATTTTTTAATAACCTATTGTCACTTTATATGTGCAGGGTTGGAATAAAAGGTTAGTAAGAGGAAGCACCTTACATTGAGAATAAAATACTTTTTTCTAATAAATTTTTTGTTCTATAATTTCTTTCCTTAATACGTTTGTGTTCTTGTAATTAGATCAATTATAGTAGTCTTTATATTATGTTAAATCCATTATTATCTTATTTATTATTGTTATAATAGCTAATTTGAATATTATTGAGTGGGTTACATGCTCATGAAAAGTTCTTTAGTTCAATGTTTGTTCAACTATTTTATGTTCATATTTTTTCTAATAGCTTGCTTTTTAAGCATGTTAGCCTCCTCCTAGAACATTGTTAAAAACTTTCAAACTCACAGGTACGATGAATGGATATTAGATGCTCAACTCCTCAAGAAATTTAGTGAAGAATGTTCTCAAAAGCACTTGGGGAAGCGTGGTAGATCAGCTATGGTATATTTATATGCACAAATATTTTGTATTTGTTTCAACCTCGCCTTCTTTTAATTAATATTACCTATGTTATGGTCACATGCAACAAGAGGTGGTTCCAAGATACACCTTGAGGTGGTATGCAAATAATAATTGTCATATTCTTAGTAAGATAAAAGTGAAGGTTCTTGAGTTATAATCCAATTTTTGAGAAAGACCGAAATGAACTCCAAGAATGCAAAGTATTTTTGCCATTCGAGGTTCAAACAATGATAAAAGACTAACACTTTGATTACAAGAGGTTGATGGTTTCAAGTTAATTATGCTCTCAATTGTTATTTAAAAATGACAAGTGCATATTTTCATGATGTTGTTAATGCTGTGATAATATCTAGTGATATTTTTATTGTTAGATCACCAATGTCACTCAATTTTTGTGCTATCCATTATATCTTGTGCCTTATTTATATTAATAATAATTATTATCTTTTAGATCTTGGATAGACTCATATTTTAATTGTTTCTTACATTTTATTTTTCAGTCAGTTAAATGCTATTTCAATTTTTGTTATTTATCAGGAGGATCCTTTAATAATGGAGGAAAATAAGTTGAGTATTGAAATACCACAGGCACTCAAGACTCAACTTTTGAATGATAGAGAATATGTAACAAATTCATCAAAGGTACTCGAATTTCTGTTTTACTAAATTAAACTCTTCACCTCGTTTTATATAATCTTCACTGTACAAGTTTCTAACCAGGTACACATCATATATTTAGCTCTAAGTCCATCCTATAATCTTAAATGAAACTATCTTATATTTTCAGTTAGTTGATATATTTTTTAAGCAAAGGTGTGGAGCAGGGGGAGTTTAGAATCAAACTCATCATCTACATTTCTTGTAAACCTCTTCTGGCACTAACTCGATTGGGAATTCTTTGATCCTAATATAATGTTAATTTAACTTTTTCGAAATTTTTCAGTGATATGAATTAGCTCCCTTGAACTGCCCTTGATATTATACCTTCATAGTTAGTGTACCGTATGTGATCTATGTATCCTTCATACTTATATCCTTGCCTGGTGACTTACAGCTTGTTGGGCTCCCGCGTTCTCCCAGCGTCGATGGCATTTTGAAGATGTTCAATGAGTTCAGGGTGAATGAAGATGAGGAGTAAGTTTCTTATTTATAATTGATGTTAGTATTGAATTATTTGAGAATATGTGTGCTTAGGCTTAAATCCTACAATGTATTCTACAACAGTTTGTTCTTTATATGTAGGTCAACATCAAAAAGAAATAACTGACTTTTACTTTCAGTGATATAATAAAAAATATTTGATGTCACTAACTTTTGTTGTTTTATTTTGTAATATTTCTTTATATATAGTTCCACGGCCTAGGTGTTTCTGTTGATCTAGAAGTCATCTAACTTCTGACATGCTTTGCTTTGGGGTTAAAGGTTAAGAGAGACAATTCCAGAAATCTTAAAAGGTTTGTGCAATTACTTCAACAAAGCGTTGTCCACAAAGCTTCTCTACAAAACTGAGCTCCAGCAATATGACGAAGTGCGTGCAAAGAATATCCAGCCTTCAACCATATATGGAGCTGAACATTTTTTGCGTCTTTTTGGTAAGCTAGACAATTCTTAGAGAGCTATTTAGATTATTTTAAATGAAGTTTCATGGTATTTTCTTTTCTATACATGCTATTTTTTTTTAATTTAATATGGTGGCTAGGTACTATAATTGCTTGCAGAGACTTTGAAAGCATCAGTTTAAATAGTATGAAACTATTTCATTTCAAGACCTATCATGCTACTAGACTTTTTGGCTATATATAAATGACAAGAGTTTCAGACATAGACAAGTTTGCCTGTACCTCAAATCAAGGCTTTTATGATGGGGAATTCTTTAATGTTAATTGATCATCTATTTCAATTACAGTTAAGTTGCCAAGGTTCTTGCGTGCTGCTAACATTGACGAGGAATCACTGCTGAAACTTCAACAAGAGATAATTGAATTGCTGAAGTATGTCTCTTTCTTTTGATTAACTGCATTGCAGAAGATTTCAGTTTTTACTAATTCTACCAACAAAGGCTGCCGTCCTACAGTTTTATATTAACTTTCTTCAGTCTATGGTCCTATAATTTCTTTTTATTCCAAAATAATGAGAGCATGTTGGCTTTGTTCCTCAATTTGCTTTGCTGAGCCAATACTAATAAACAACACTAACCATATTGTGTGCAGGTTTTTGGAGGCCAATCAGAGTACATTTTCCTTTCTAGCTACTCACAAGAACCATGAAAATTTGGATATATACCTAGATGAAATAAGAAATATTGAACTAAGATGCTTTTATTTTACTTACCAAATATTGAACTAAGATGCAGTTACCATATGCTGAACACTTTTATTTTAATTACCAAATATTGAACTAAGATGCTTGCTGTTTTTTAGCTATATAGCTGGCAGGAGCATGTGTTGTTTGTCATTGGCTTGTTATGTGTTAGTAGTTTATTTAATCAGCAATTTGGTGTTACTAGTTTATTTAAGCACCAATAGCATGATGTAATTGGCAGTTATTTATTAGTGTGTATTTTTAAGATGATAATAATATTTAGTGGTTGTTAAGGAAAAAAAATCATATAAGCTAAGGCTGATAGTATATATTTGTTCTTAGGAAAAAAATACACCATTGAACATATACCTTAACCATCTTTTACTTAATATGATAATAATATTTCGTGATTGTTAGCAAAAAAAAAATTAATCATATCCTAAGGCCAAGGTAGAAGTTCTTTTGTTAAAAAAAGGTAATTAAAAATAAGTATAAAAATTTGTCTAAAATACCTACATTTTAAACTTATTTAAAAAGTATATTAGTTAAAAATTTATTTTCAAAATAATATTTTTGGAAAAAAAGAGAATAAATCCGACCACATAAAAGCACCGCACGAAAATTCGGCAAATTAAACCGACTGACCGCGTAATCGTCGGTTATTACTGTATGAATCGACAAAATCATACCGTTTTTGATGACGTGGCAACATTAAAATCGAGCACAGAGATGTGGTCGATTATATTGCTGAAATGGCACGAATCACACTGACCCTCGATCATGGTTGATTATGAGTTTACCAGAAAAATATTAAAAAGTGATTTTATTTAGAAAAATTTGTACATTTTTACCATGGAACAACATAGTTTTGTACGAAAGTCATAACTCAAGGATAGCCGGTTTTAAGCTCTCATATCTCCAAATGAGTAGAAATTGAAAAAAAGAAAAGAATAGAAAGAATTGAGAACGAGAAGTGATACAAACATATAATGTAAATCTTTTCTTTTTTTTTTTTATTAAATTTGTGTTTGTATGTGTGGGTGTGTATTACTTGTTTATGTGTTATATTATTAAATATGTGTGTATTTACATTAAATGCATATTTTTTCATGAAATACTTGTCAAATTACTTGTTTATATTTATAAAATGTTTGTATGTAGATGACAAACATTGATCGAAGTTGGATTGGAAATCACGTCGTTAACTCCCATATAGAGAAGTGGTGTAGATTTTTTTTTTAAATTTGCAAGAAAAAATGGAAAGAAATAAGATGGTAGAATGAAATGTCCTTGTAAATATTGTAAGAATTTGTATTGGTTAGATATTGAGGATTTTAGATTTTATTTGCTCGCTAAAGGGACACTTGAGGGTTACATCATATGGATGTCGATCATCGAAAAAGTGGGAAGGAAACGTTGTCGAACATCACATCATCATTATTGTATTTCGGAACCTCTTAGGGTAGAACAACTAGTAGATTTGAATGCGATGTTGAACGATTTTTCCAGAAGAAATCGTGAATTTTATGATACCGTGGATCGGGGAACTAGTAATGTAGAAGAAGATGGAAATGATATTGCCAAAAATTTGTATAAAATGATTGTTGAAAATGGAGAACCTATTTATCCCGGTAATACAAAGTATACAAGAATAAGCTTTACTATGAATTTTCCAAATTCAAAAATAACTCACAGTATAGTAATATAGCTTTTGATAGTTCGCTTAACCTTTTCACGGATGTGTTACCAAAAAAAACACGTTTCCTCAAACTTATTTTATAATGAAAAAGATTATAAAGGGTTTGAGGGTTGAATATTGAAAATTATATTTATGTCAGCACGATTGTATGTTATTTTATGGAGATGTGAAGGATAAATTTGTGTGTGATATAGTGGTCAAGATCGTAATCGAGATGTTTCGAGAAAAGATGGTAAGAAAATACTAAAAATTCTTAAGACATTTTCCTTTTGTTTCCTCGACTACAACGTATGTATATGTCATCGGATACATCCGATCATAGGAGAAGGTATAAGAATCGTGATATAAAGATAAAGAAATCAGTCATCCTGCAGATGGAGAAGAGTGGAATCATTTTGACCGTTGATATCCATCATTTGCTCAAGAGATTCGCAATATAAGGTTTGGCCTTGCGACCGATGGTTTCAATCCTTTTGGCCCTACCGGAAAAAAACATAAAAAGTGTGTGGCCCTTGACTGTAGTTGCTTATAATCTTCCACCATCGACGTGTATGAAAAGGCCTTATATATTTATGACCGATATATTGCTGATTCCGAATAGCATTGGTAAAGATATTAATATTTGTCTAAGGCCTCTCATTGCCTCATTTATGGATCGATGAAAATGACAAGTCGCCTAGCGCACCTTATTCTTTCACTAGAAAATAACTTAAACTTTTGTGTCAATGGATAAGTTCTTTGAAACTTCTAGATAGCTAGTCTTCAAATATATCTCGTTGTTACAATAATGAGAAGTGTATATTTTATGAATTTAAATCACGTGATTGTTATATTTTTGTAAAAAACTTATTATCTCTTGCAATTCGTGAACTTCTATCGACACCTATTGTGGATGCCATCACGGTAATTTCAAAAACAAAAATCAATATTTGCGGTCATAGGTGGTTACAAAAAATGATTTGAAAATAATGGAAAAAATCGGTTCTTAAAGCATTGTGCTTGTTAGAAACAAATTTTCCTAAAAGTTGGTTTGATTTGATGGAACACTTGATTATACATTTAGTGGAAGAAATTAGACTTGATGGACCTGCTTATTGGTATTGGATATATCTGATTGAGCGTTTTTTCGGGAAACTTAAACAAAAAGTCAGTAATAAAGCAAGAGTTGAGGGTTCAATTATCGAACATTATATGGAAGAGGATATTCTTGATATTTGTTCTCTTTTTCTTTACCTCTGATTCGGAGATTACTTTGCATCGTAATGACGTTTTGTTTGACGTACAAAATTCCGATAAATTAAAAGTTTTCAAAGAATACGTTCTTCTAAAATCTCCTGAAGTTCAACCTTACCTAAAGTACGAAGATCTTACCATAAGAATTTAAAAGGACTATGAATGAGCTTAAAAAAAGAACCAAGAAAATGGAAAGGGAGACCGGGGTGTCCAGGTTGTTGTTAAAGCCATCATATTGGTCCCTTTTATTTTGGAAAGATATGTTGAACAATTGGGAAACCAATAAGGGACATTCACATTTGTCATCCTCGGAGCCGCTAATCGTCAACTCTTAAAAAGGTTGCATAGTGCCGATGCCCGGTCATTCAATACCATATGGGAGTTATCTTATTTAAACATCTACGCACACACTCAAGTTTTTATTACCAAACTATATATGCTAATATAATTAATTTATTGATATTAAGGAAATTATAAAGCAAAACAAGAAGAAATCAACCAGACTTGAGGTGTGGGATAAATGTCATAAGAGAGTCGGCTCTGATCCATAAAATCTCATCTACACTACTCTGCATGCCATGCACATTGCGGTAGTTATTCAAATAGTTTTAGTGTACATGCTTGCTTGTTTATATTATAAGTACTACAATTTTCTTTTGTTATAATTTCACTTGAAAACTGTGCAGGAATGCTATGTCTCTATACTTGAGTGGATGCACTTGGATATTACTCAAACAAGTATGAGGGATGACCTATAGGATCAGTGGATGGAAGCAACGGGGTTCCTCGAAGGTGAAAATGCTCGAGCCACTGACCTCATTCCTACACAACTACACGCTATAGAGATTCCACCAGAGGCGAAGCCGACTCATTCTCATCCGCGCCAATCCACATCGATTCGCTCATGAGATATTCGATGAGGAAATACCCACATTTGCACGCACCGCCCTCTTCTAACCCAAGTCAGAGGCTGCAATGGAATAATCTCATTGGTAGTGAGGTTGTTCACATTGTCGGAACATTAATTGAAGATATTGTCGAAAAACCTAAAACGCAGGTTCAACAGGTATATTGTAAATTTAATTTTATTCCTGCTTTTAAATTGGTTTATACAGGTTTATATATTATATAGGAACAACTTTATTTGGAGGTTTAAAATGATTATACCACCGAGGATGAGGCTTCGAACAATGAGGATGGTCGCGGTGGTAATTATAGTGGTGGTTGTGCTGATGTTGGTGATGGTGGCCAAAATAATGATGGTGGATCATCTTCTTCTGTTTCTTTGTCGGATTAATTATAAAGTTCTATGAACTTTAATTAATTTAAAAATCGGAACTTCTGTTGTAAGTTAAGACAATTTTGATGCACCAGTTTGTTGGATGTCCGGTTATATCATCCTTAAAATTGGTATTATCTCGGTTTGTAATGAAATTTAACTTTTTCTCGCTTAATATTTATCATGTATGTTTGTGAATATTTAATTTTATTGGTTGAATGTTTTTAGGTTGTTTGTGTACTTGAATTGCATTGTTGGTTTTGAAATTGTATTATTGGTTTTGGAAATCCATTTTTGGTTTTGGAATGGCACTGCAGGAACTGCAGAAAACCATTATTTTTTTGTCTAAAAAACCCAAAAAAGCGACCGACCTAAGACATAACCGACCAAATTTTACCATAAATACAGTAAAAACCGACTACCAGAATACATAAATGACTGTATTAAAGAGTAAAACCGACCGTATCCTTAAATGTTTGTCGGTTAAGGTTGGTCGGTTAAGGTTGGTCGGTTATTGACATGTATAGCCATATGTACAGAAAAGACCCCACTTTCTATATATTGAGGTGGGACATAACTGACTGAGGTTAAAAGGGTTCAACAGGACCAAATGTTATAACTGACTAGGCTTAAATCGACCATATAAATTTGACATTTTTAGCTTTTTAACCGACCAATTCTTGATAAAACCACAATATTGATGCAAAAGGTTTGATAGAAGGTTTTGAAAAACAACATAAGGGAAGGCTATAATATGGAATGTTTAGGTTTTTGAATTGTACTGAAAGTTTGCATTTTTGTAGTTTGTTAAATTATGATAGTGATGTAGTGGCTCATAATAGTCAAATTAAAAATTTGGTCACAAATATTAATGTTGATTATGTGAATATTAAGGGGGATATTGGTAGCTGATGAAAATAGGGTAGTCTAAAGCATACCTAAAGGTAGATCATGATAATAGGATAGTTTTGAATTGTATTTTCCTACCAGGTATTTGGCTTCAAGTGGCGAAACACATTAATTGTTTTGTGCTCTAAAACTGTCAATGTCATGCTTAAAAATTTGACATCTCCAAATTAGTTCAATAACAACGAAGCTAAGCTTTATATAAAAACTAAAAATTTTAAAATTTATGCATCTTGTGGTAATGCAAGCGCGTGTTGCAGATGTTAGAGAGGATTGTTAAACTGTTGCATTTATATAAAAATTCTCATTGAAAAAGATTAGTACATGAATTTCATTTTAACATAATAATGTTATTTATTTGACATTATATATGACTTTTATTTCGTCAGTGTTTTATATTCGAATGCTTTGTATTAGTTTGATAATGATAATCAAAGTTTTGATTATTTATCTATGATTGATTCGGCTTATTTTTGTTTTTGGCATGTATGTATGTATGTTTATATATAGACATCATTTATATATTTTGTTTATTGACATCGTTCTTATTTTTTACATCGATTATTAACGGATATCTTAGTACGTGTCTAAGATATCGGATAGTAAGTAATGTCTTTGTATGTTTAATACATCAGTTATTTAGTTAGAAATGATGTATTATAGAGTCTTTCACATTAGTACAGAACCGATGTCAAAACAGAGACTTTTAACTACCACTACGCCATAAACGACCTTATACAACATGATTAAGTGATGTTGCCGTAGAAAATTTTACCATATCATTATGATAATCTACCCTATTATAATATGTTTTTATTATATTAGCATAGGTTTTAAAGTGTTGCCAAGCCATAGTATAAACTAAAATATTCATTTTTTTTAAAAAACAATTAAAATTCTGCTGGGGGTTCCCAGTTGCTGACATGACCCGGGGTTCCAGTTGCTGACATGACCCCGGTGGGTCCCATCTGTGGGCCACATACTCCCCACGTGCTGACGTGGCAGCTTTGGTCCCCACATGGGTGACACCACACTGCTGACGTGGCTGGTGGGTCCCGCATGTGTGCCCTACATTGCTAACGTGACAGTATGGTCCCCATATATGGGCCCCACACTGCTGACGTGCCAGTTCTGGGCCCCACACTATTGACGTGCCAGTTGGGGTTCCCACATGGCTGAAGTGGTGATTGTGGTCCCCATCTGGTGGGGCTCCACTAATGACATGGTGAAGGGTACACTCTGCTAATGTGGCCACAGGTGGGACACATTTGTGGTGAGGTTGAAGTACTATTGAAGGTTAAATAAAAATTTTGCACAACCTGGTAATTGAACCCGTGACCTCCCACATAGCAATATGAGGTGCAATTCACTACACCACAGATGAAAATGTGTTTTATACCACATTGTTTGAATGTAATCTTATACAAACAATTGATTTTTACTTAAAAGAAAAGACTCCTTAATTGACTCCTTTAATTTTTTTAAATTAAATTTCGATGATTCATCCATACAGATGTTAGAAACTATCTACTTTAGGGGTGTACCATCATATTTAGGATTATACATATATATATATATATGTGATAATATAGCAGTCAAAGTAGTCAGAATAAACTAACCCCAAAACTGCGCTATTGTGCCGAATAAAGTATCGATTTTTTTAAAATAAACTTTCGACGATCCCTCCATACGGATGTTAGGAACTATCTATTTTAGGTGTGTACCATGAAATTTAGGATTTTATATATTTAGTTTGTGAGATATTATAGCAATCAAAGCACTCAAAATAAACACCTAAACTGCGCTATTGTTGCAAATGAAGTATCGATTCTTTTAAAATAAAATTTCGATGATCCATCTGTACGGATGTTAGAAACATATATTTTAGGGGTGTAACATAATTTTTAGGATTTTGTTAGGTCACACACACTGTAGAAGGGGGTTGAATACAGTGTTTACTACAATCAAATCGAATATAAGAACTCAAGTAATAGAAAATAGATTTTATTGAACACAATAAAGTCTATTACAATATGGAACTATCCTCTCTCAGTGATGAACTAATTATTACGAGAGCTGTTAGGGTTACAATGAATAATAACTTCGATAATGATAACACATATAGTGTAAACCCTATTCCTGTGTTTATATACTACACAATTACAAGATAATGTTCTAATTGATATGGAATATAAGTTTGCTTCCTAAAATATATCAACTAGTTATTTTTCTTCCAAGTATTCTATTTTTCATAGAATTCCTTCTTCATGCATATTTCTTTATGTCTTAGTCTCGATCTTCTTTCCTTTCAATCAACCGCCTGCCTTATCTGAAAGTCTCCTTAAGTCCTGATATTATCTCCTGATAAATATCTTCTGATAACTTAAGTTCTGATATCTTAAGTTTTTTCTTCATTATAAGTGTTGATTTCCAGTTAAGTACTGATTTGTCATGTTAAGTAAGATCTGAAAAATAAACACAAATCGTATTACATATGACATCACAAATATATCTAACGATCTCCCCCAACTTATAAATTAGCATAATATACAATTTTAACAAATATTTGATGATGTCAAGAATATTAAGTACAAATACATGAGAATTTGACTAGATAACTACAACTTACAGTCCTTTTAGCTTTACCATCTTAAGGTCTGATAACAGCTTCAGTCTGTACACACTTCAGAATTTAAGCAGTTGTAGATCTTTGACTTGGCTTCAATTTCTGATCTCTTTGATGTCAGGAGTTGTTCTGAGATAGTTCTTCAAAAGACATCTCTCACCATATTCAAGTTCATTAACCATCCTCCTTTTAGCATTTATCAATTCAGTTGTATCTTCACCAGTTTGAAAAATAGCTGCTCTGAGATCATTTATCTTAGCTTTTCATATCTCCTGATCTAGTCTAATCAGATATGCCTTGTCAGACTCTAAATTGAATTCCACAGCCTTATAACCCAGAAAAGTAGTTATAATCTTAGTAGAGTTAGGGTTCATTTTAACAATATCACCTTTGTGATCTCTATACTTGGGACAATATGTGCTATCAGACTTTACAGAATAAAGCTTCTTCTGTCTTTGAATTTGTGACTTTAAATAACCTGCAGCACTATCTGTTAATCTGTTTCTCACTTGAAGTAGGAATAGGACATGTTCCAGTTCCTCAAAATACTTCAGTGGTATAGCATTCTGCCTGATATGGTATACCCTTCCATCTATCATAAAATATAACAAGATATGTTTTTTCAAAAAGGTATGGTAAACCATTTGTACAGATTCAAGTCGATTCAATCTTTCAGGAGTTGCTCCAACACCTTGTTCACTTAAGGAAGTTGGATCATTGGTAGTGTTATGTACTATTCTTTCATCAAAACTACCCAATCCATATTTATCTCTTGCTTCCTTTCCTGTAACAACTCTTGCTTCAAAACCACTTGTTACAGTCTTCAAAGATTGAGTATGTTTAGCTTTGGTGAATCCTGGTTGGAGTATCTTTGAAGGTATAACATGAGCAATGTCAGAGGATTCCTTTTCCTTATCATCTGATATCAAGCCAACTTGAGCTATACAAGAGGTTGCTTGCTTCTATGTCATATCAGAACTTATTACATCTTGACTCTGAACAACATGAGCCATGTCAGAGGTTGTTTGAAAAATCTTCTTTTGCATCAGAGTAAGACTAGCATCTTCTTCATCAACAATTATTTCTTCATCCATGACTAGCATATAAACCTTTACAGGTTTATTAACTTTTTCTTTACCCTTGGACCTTGGATCAATTTCAACTTGTGATTTGGCTTTGGTTGCCTCGGAATTTGTTCTTTCTTTTATCACAATACCCTTAGGCTTTGGAAATTTCTTTTCAATAACAGAAGCTTTAGATTTTATCTTGACACCTTCTGCTTTGAGTCTAGCTTCTTCTTCCTTTAGACTCTCAAAGTCCATTCCTGTATTTTCTTTAAGAAATAACTGCTTTGAAATTTCTTCATCAAGTTCCAGATGTTCACCAGAACTTATCCTTTTACCAGAATCAGAACTTATTCTTCTCCTAGTATCAGAACTTATTCCCTGACTTGTAATTCTAGCTTTACTTGATAAAATCCTTTGCTTTGACCTTGACCTCTACCCTTATCAGAGTTTCCCTGGTCATCATTTCCATCATCCTTTCCCTTCAGTGTCTGAATAGATTTGCATTTGGACTTAATCACTTTCTCCCCCTTTTTGGCATCAGCAGGTAAAAGAAGAGAGATAAGAAATTCCACTGAGGATTGGATCTCATTGAGTTGAGTTTGGTGAGAAGCTTGATTCTTTAAAATTTCATCAATCTGAGTTTGTTGCTTCTCCTGAATTTTCTCAATATAGGTAATTCTGTCAAAGGTTGGCTTGAAGAAGTTTGTTAGAGGAGAAACACCAGTACCATGGAGTGAAACTCCTAGAGGAAAGGAGTGGACTAAAGAATGGAACTCAGTTAGTTTTGTTCCTTCTGAAAAGATTCTTGCTGAGCATCTGGCAAAAGCTGATGAAATGCTAATAAATGATGATTTCAAGGCACAACTGAGAGTTACTGTATTGAGTACAAGGCACCTTCAAGGTCAACACTCAACAACTCATGCCAAGGTGAATAAAATTCAAGAAACCTTGATCCAGCAAGATATGAATATTTGTTAAAATCTTGGCTTCATAAATGTTACCATGCCTATATCCTTTCAGAACAACTTTGCATATTGATTTGCTTACAACTTCACAGTGTTCTTCAAAGAAATCCACATGATAACCTCTGTCACAGATTTGACTAACACTCAGCAGATTGTGTTTAAGTCCTGAGACCATAGCTACTTCTTTAATGATGATATTCCCAAGATTAATATTTCCATATCCCAATGTTTTTCCAATATTGCCATCTCCATAAGAAACACTTGGGCCAGCTTTCTCCACAAAGTCTGATAGCAGGGCCTCTATTTCCAGTTATATGTCCTGAACATCCACTGTCCAGAACTAAGATGTTTTTCCTGTTGCCCTGCAATCACAAAGACCACTAATGATTAGTTTTAAGGACCCAGACTTGCTTGGATCTTGTGGCCTTATTAAGTTGCTTAACATTTGCAGCGGATTTTGCATCAGAGTTTATGTTAACATTTTTCTTATCAGCATTTACACTATTAGACTTTGTATCAGAACTTACACTAGAAGGAACAATGCCAACTTTCTTTAAAGAAGGTTTTATTTGATATAATCATAGTACAAACTATGATATTCCTTACAAGTATAAATGGAATGCCATAAACTACCACAATGAAAATAAGGATTATGTGGCTTATATCTAACAAACTGACTCTTAACTCCTGACTTTGAAGGTAAGGAGTTTATGTTCTTATTCTTCCTACAAAAAGAAGCCAGATGGTTAGAACTTCCACAGTTATGACATGTTTTTCTAGGAGCATTAGGAACAGGCTTATAATCATTGCTTTTATTCACACCTTCCTTTCCATTCCTATTTTTCCTAGGTGATTGAACCTTGTTTACATTCTTAACATCTTTCAGCTTATGCTTAAGCTGCTTCTTCGTCATTAAGCCTGCGTTTACTTCAGTTATCATTTCCAGTTTTAGTTTGTCAGAAGTTAATTCCTCTTTAACTTCTGATTTCTTAGTATCAGACTTTACAAGTACAAACTTAACAGGTTTTAGATTTGGCTTTTGTTTAACAACTTTAGGCTTAATTTCTATAGTTCCTTTATCATTCTTATCATCTCCATAACCTAAGCCCTCTTTCCAGTTCCCACTACTTAACAAATTCTGAGTTGTTCTGCCAGAGTTAGTCCAAGTCCTGATAATCGCTCTTTCCTTTTCTAGCTCAGTTTTTAGAGATTCATTCATTTTAAGTACTTCATCCCTAACATAGAAAACATCATCTCTATCTTTCTGAGTTTGATGAAATATGACTAACTCTTTTTCTAAATAATCATTCTTATTTTTACAAGCAAGATTTTCAGAAGTTAATCTTTCACATGTTAAAGTTTGATCTCTATAACTAATGAACATGGTTTTAAGATATCTTCTCGACTCATTAATATCATCAGTATGAAAGGCATAAGTAGTTTGAGGTACCTTTAACTCAGCAGCATCAGAACTACTATCAGCATTTGCCATCAAGGCATAGTTCTCCTCACTTTCAGAATCTGAAGTGTCTGTCCAGCTTTTCTTTTGTATGAGAAGATCTTTGCCTTTGTCACTCTTCACTTTCTTGCAATCAGGAGATATGTGGCCTTTCTCACCATAGTTGTAGCATTTGACATTTGTGTAATCTCCTCTGTTAGACTTTCCTCCTTTGCCTTCAGACTTTCTGAAATTCCTCTTATCAGAATTTGCACCTTTCCTGGAAAGCTTTTTTCCCTTCCTGAACTTCCTATATGTAATCCCTATGATTTATTTCACCAGAAGAGCGCACAGCTTCACAATCTCTTCATCAGCATCCATCTCAGGAAAGCTTTCAGTTTCTGAGTCATCATCACTATCAGAACTTGATGACTCAGTATCAGATTTTGTGATGAGCGCTTTTCCCTTGCCTTTCCTTGAGGTAGCTGCCTTGTGGGATTCTTCTTCAGCCTTAAGAGCAAATGTCCTTGACTTTCCTCCTTTCCTCTTGCTTCTTTGTTCCATCTCAAGTTCATGAGTCTTGAGCATCCCATAAATTTCATCAAGAGTTGTTTCTTCAAGATTATAGTTATCTCTTATAATTGTTGCCTTCAAATCCTAACTTTCAGGAAGACCTAACAGGAATTTAAGGTTTGAATCTTCAATATCATACTCCTTATCAACCAGTGACAAATCATTCAAGAGTTTGACAAATCTGTCATATAGATCAGTCAATGACTCGTTAGACTTTGAGTCAAAGGGTTCATACTCTTGAGTGAGTATTGCTTTCCTAGTCTTCTTAATCGAATCAGTTCCCTAGCACCTTGTCTCTAACGCATTCCATATCTCTTTTGCAGTCTTGCAGTTAATTACCCTGTTCGACATTACATTATCAATGCCACTATGCAGCAACTGTCGTACCTTAGCATTCTTAGCAATTGATGCGATATCTTCAGCAGTGTAATCACTCTTCTACTTTGGTACAGACTTTGCTGCTTCACATGTAACTGCAACTACAAGTTTGTTTGGCTTGTGAGGTCCTTCATGGATTCTGTCAAGATATTCCGGATTAGTAGCTTCCAAAACATAGTCATCCTCACCTTCCATATGGGATATTCAGATGGTTTCAGTATGGGAACTCTAATGGTCTCATATCGAATGTGGATTTGAGTCTTTGGAGGTTCTTTAGTTTTGGTGGGTTTGGTTGGAGTTTCTGCTTCAAACATGATTATTTTTGGATCTTAATATGTTTGTGTGTTAACAGATTTGCTTTGATACCACTTGTTAGGTCACACACACTGTAGAAGGGCGTTGAATACAGTGTATAGCACAATCAAATCGAATTCAAATAACACAAGTAACATAAAACAGACTTTATTCAATGCAATAAACTCTGTTACAATATGGAACTGTCCTCTCTCAGTGATGAACAAATATCACGAGAGCTGCTAGGGTTACAATGAATAATATTCTCGATAATGATAACACTTATAGTGTAAACCCTATGTCTGTGTTTATATACTACACAGTTACAAGATAATTGCTAATTGATATGGAATTGAATTCTGCTTCCTAAAATATATCAATCAGTTATCTTTTCTTCCAAGTATTCCATTCTTTATAGAATTCCTTCTTCATGCATATCTCTTCTTACGTTTGTCTCAATCTTCTTTCCTTTCAATCAATCGCCTTCCTTATCTGAAAGTTTCCTTTAAGTCCTGATATTATCTTCTAATAAATATCTCCTGATCCTTAAGTATTGATCACTTAAGTTCTGGCTTCAGTATAAGTGCTGATTTCAGTTAAGTACTGATTTGTCCTGCTTAAGTAAGATCTAAAAACTATACATAAATCATATTAGTCATGACATTATCAAATATATCTAACAAGAGGACCTCCACCAGCTGATCAAGATTCCACTGGGCATTCAGATACAGGTGGCCCATTCCAGTCCACATTGCACCCAGTTCCTTATTACCGGTATGAGGCTCTTTTATTGGAGTGTGATTCCATATTGGCCCAGATCCGAGAACTGCAGCATATCATCAGGACTACTGATGTTGATCATGGTGTGAGGGAGCTTCAGGAGGAGATTAATGTGAAATGCAGGATTCTTGAGGCTAGGCTACATGGAGCTACATTACCTGGCTGAGGCCCTGATGCACTTATGGGATGGGCTACTGAGGTGATGAAGGACTTTGAGAGCCTGGGAGGACCAGAGTTTCCTTGGAGTTGAGTCAGAGATCCAGAGATAGAGATGATGATCAGTGTTATTTTGATGATGTAGTATGTACAGTAGTGTGTATGTATCTGTAGACTTTTGGGTTGTATTTATATACTAAAGCTGCTGACTAGTTAGTAGGTTGTTGTACCTTTTTTCTTTTACTTCCGAAGCATCTTTACGCTTGTACTACCCAAAACTTTTGATATATATATACCAGTACCTTTTCTTTTCCAGAAGTGTCATTTATTTTACTGCACCTGTTTTACTTTACCTTATTTATTGCACCAGTTATACCCTTGTGATACCATGTACCCTGTTTTCCATAACTGTTTATATTCTGTAAAGAATATTGCAATTTATTTAGTTCAACTGTTACAACCGTTTTAAATAGAGATATTTTGTTTTACAAACTTTTCTTTTATGAAAAGGATTTGATTTAAAAGCTAAATAAGTTGTTTGATTCTTTACAAAAAATGCCTCCCAGAAGAAATACTCGCACCAACACCCAGAATGCAGAAAACCAACAACAACAATAACAACCAAGATGATACAAATCAGAATGTGAACCCAGGACCTATAGACCCAGCAATAGCCCAGATTCTTCAAATCTTGGCCCAACAAACAGTTCACCTGGCACAACCACAACAAAGACAAACCAATCCCCAGGTAACTTTCAAAACTTTTCAGGCAGTAAACCCACCAGAATTTAAGGGTTCCTTAGAGCCGATTCAAGCAAATGTTTGGTTAAAGGAGATAGAGAAGGCATTCATTTTAGTGAAAGTGAAGGAGGAATAGAAGGTTGAGTTTGCAAGTTACTATTTGAAGAATGAGGCCACATATTGGTGGGAGATGGTAAAGACGTTGGAAGGTACAGATGTTATTACTTGGGGGAGGTTTAAGGAGTTGTTTTTAGAAAAGTATTTTCCTCAGTTTGTCCAAGATCAGATGAAGCTGAAGTTTTTAGAATTAAAGCAAGGGAATATGTCGGTGACGGATTATAAGAGTAAGTTTGAGGAATTGTCAAGGTATGTGCCGTCATATGTGGATACTGACACGAAGAAGGCTAAAAGATTCCAGCAAGCTTTGAAGCCATGGATCAGAGGGAAGGTAGCCATTTTTGAATTGGATACCTATGCAGGAGTTGTACAGAAGGCTATGATTACAGAGACAGAGAGTGAGATGTCACAAAAGGAGAAAGAAAGCAAGAAAAAGAAATTTGAAGGGAATGAAGGTTAGTCACAACCAGGAAAGTTTCCAAATTTTAAGAAGGGCAAGTTTCAGCTAGGGAGAAATTTTAATTTCAAGAGAAAAAATACAGGCGACGGAGGCCAGGGCAACCGTCCAGTTAATGCGAATCAGGCAAATCAGTTGAGGTTAACTTTTCTAGATTGTCAGGTATGTGGGAAGAAGCATGGAGGAGTTTGTAATAAGTTAAATGTGGTTTGTTTTAAGTGCAACCAGAAAGGGCATATTCAAGGGAGTGCCGAAATCAGCCAGCAAAAGAACCAGCAAATAAGGATCAGCCTATTCAGAATCCAGCTGTTAAGGTTCCAGCCATTGGATTTACGTGCTTTAAATGTGGAAAGCCAGGACATATGGCTAGGGATTGCAAGACACCAGCCCCAGTCAGTAATGCATTGAGGATTATGGGATCTACCCCAGCAGTGAATGAGACTCCAAGGGCTAGAAATTTTGACATGTCTATGAAGGATGCTATCCAGGATACTGAGGTCGTGGCAGGTACGCTTAATGTGAATTCTTTATGTGCCAAGGTGTTAATAGATTCGGGAGCAACTCGATCATTTGTTTCACAAGATTTTGTTAGTAAGTTAAATTGTCCAGTTGAGTATTTAAATGAAATAATGACTGTGGAATTAGCAAACCAAGAATGTGTATCTGTTAATCAAGTTTGTGGGAATTGTGAGATTGAGATTTCTGGTAGTAAGTTATGTGTAGATTTGATACCATTTAAGTTAGGAGAATTTGATGTTATTTTAGGAATGGATTAGTTATCTAAGCACGATACCCAGATAGATTGTCGAAATAAGAAGGTAATGGTGAAGATGCCAGACGAAAGGATAATAACCTTCAAAGGTCAGAAGCAGGTAAAGAAATTCTTAGCGATGATTTAAGCCAAAAAATTACTACGGCAAGGATGTGAGCATTTCGTGGCATATGTGAGTGATAGGAGACAGGAGCCAGTGAAACTTGAAGATATTTCAGTCGTCAATGAATTTCCAGACGTGTTTCCTGATGAGTTACTAGGACTTCCTCCAGAAAAAGAAATTAAATTTGCAATCGACTTAGTACCTGGAACAGAACCAGTATCCAAGGCCCCGTACATAATGGCGCCTGTTGAAATGAATGCTAGCGAAGCAATTGCAAGAGTTATTAGAGAAATGAGTAATCAGACCCAGTGTATCCCCGTGGGGTGCACCGGTATTATTTGTCAAGAAGAAAGATGTAAGCATGAGATTGTGCATCGACTATAGGGAGCTCAACAAGCTTACAATCAAGAACAAGTACCCGTTACCCAGAATAGATGATCTGTTTGACCAGTTAAAAGGAGCCAAGTATTTCTCCAAGATTGACTTAAGATCGGGATATCATCAACTAAAGATCAAGCCAGAAGATATACCAAAGACAGCTTTCTGAACAAGGTATGGACATTATGAATTTTTAGTAATATCTTTTGGATTGACCAATGCACCGCAGCGTTCATGGACTTGATGAACAAAATATTCAAGGAGTATTTGGACAAGTTCGTTATTATGTCTATAGACGATATTTTGATTTATTCAAAGACGGAAGAGGATCATGCGGAACATTTGAGGACAGTTTTGGAGATTTTAAGAAAAAAGAAGTTATATGATAAATTCTCGAAGTGTGAGTTTTGGCTACAGGAGATTCAGTTCTTAGGAAACATAGTCAGTAATGAAGGGATCAAAGTGGACCCAGCAAAGATTGAGGCCATTACAAACTGGGAAAGATCGAGAACACCCACCGAAGTAAGAAGTTTCTTGGGATTAACGGGATATTATCGTCGATTCGTTCGAAAATTTTCAAGGATTGCAACACCAATGACAAAGCTTACACGAAAGAATGAAAAGTTTATATGGAACGATAAATGTGAAGAAAGTTTCAGGAATTGAAGCAACGATTAATCACGACACCTGTTTTTCACTTCCAGACGATCAAAGGAATTTTGTAATTTATAGTGCTTCTCATAAAGGATTAGGATGTGTTCTGATGCAGCACGATAAGGTGACTGCGTATGCATCAAGACAATTGAAACCACACGAACAGAAATATCCTACTCATGATTTGGAGACACTAGTACAGAAGACACTTTAGGAGTCACACCTATAGTGTTGGTTAAATAGAGAACCGACACTCTTCTCTGCCTAATGTGTCGGTTAAATAGAGAACCGGGGCATTTTTCTATTTTTCAAAGCTAAAGGCGTCGGTCGTTTCAATTAACTGACGCTGTAGATTTAGAATAGCATCGGTCAAATTGAATGCCATCGCTAGTTTGGTCTTCTATGTCGGTTGGTCAAACGACCGACGCTGTTGGTGTTGCTATTGTGTCAGTTTTTTTAGCCGACGCTATTAAGATAATATACAGTGTCGGTTTTCTTTTTACCAATGTAAGAAGAAATAATTTAAAAAAAGATTTAAAAACAAACGCGGGTTAACACACATATGCGGGTGACTAAAATGTTCATTTCACTCGTCTCTCCTACTATTCTACTCAACTGCAATTTCAATCTCAACTGCGATTTTATCTCAACTGCGATTTCATCTATTCTACTACGTGAATTGAAATTGCATGAATCTATTGTGACTCTGTGATGGCTTTGAGAAAGAGGGCCATCGATTTCTAGGGTTCAATTGTTGGCTCTGAGAAAGGGGAATCGATTGGGTTTATTCGATTGTGGGGTTTTGGCTGCTGCTGCTTGAACAATCAAAGAGGGTGCTGCTTCAAAGAGGGGAATCGAAGAGGGTGCTGCTTCAAAGAGGGGAATCGAAGAGGGTGCTGCTTCAAAGAGGTGAATCGATTGGGTTATTGCGAGGTTTGAGACTTCTTCCTTTTTTCCTTCTAATTGGGGTTTTGTGCTATAATGATTGGGTTATTGTTATCTGTTATCTATTTCTAATTGAGGTTTGAGACTTCTTCCTTTTGTTCTTATCTCTCTCTCTCTCTCCCTCTCTCTCTCCCCCCCCCCTCTCTCTCTCGCCCCCCTCTCTCTCCGCCCCTCTCTCTCCCCCCTCCCTCCCCCTTTCTCTCTCTCTCTCTCTCCTCTCTCCCCTCTCTCTCTCTCCCTCTCTCTCTCCTCTCTCCTCTCTCTCTCTCTCTCTCTCTCTCTCTCTTTCCTATCTGTATTTTTTATCATCTATGGTAGCTTTATCATTTGTATTATTATTAAATATGGATATGTTCTAATTTTATTGGTACTTATAATTTAATTCATTAGTTTATTATTTGAATTTTGATTATGCCAAAAAATGTCAACTGAAAACAGAGGACACTCCTTATTACGACTTTATGAGTGCAGGACTACTAGCATTATTATGTTTTATACTCATTGACTTTGGTTTGTTGGTATGTAATAGAATGTCAAATGTGTGCCCTCTTATTTATTTTGGAAAGTTAGTCGATGTTAGAATGTTGTTGGTGTTGTAGGGTGTTGAGGTGCGTTGCTTTGATTAATTCTTGGATCCTTATTTGTATACGGCATGGACAAAGATTGTACCTTCTTTTTCAGTTTCCTTGTTTTTTTGCGTTCGGTTGTGGTTTTTATATAAAACTAGTTGTATAAGGTGATACAAGAATGATTGTGAACAGAGTAGTCCCAAAAAGGCACATAATAACAATAATGTCTAAAACCGCACAGAATTATACGTTGGCACCTCAACGGCATAAACGTAACGCACAGAGTATACTGGACTACTTGTCATAGGTTTAGCCATTTGCTGGCTATATATTAATTACATACATTTACATATATTGAGGTTGAGAGATGAGGATCACACACATTTACATATATGTTTATGGCCTAAAGTGTAATTTGTTTCACTGTGTTTCCTATCATCATGTGAATTTTAATTAACTGGATATTTTGGATACCTGCAGTATCGATATGGTTCATTTTTAAACCATGTTGTAATCTAAATGTTGATTGTATATGTGGATTATGTGCTCAGAATCACGGTATAAACTTCATTCCATAATTTGTTTTGCACCAGATCTATAAGAGAGTTGGTATTTTATAGCGGACACTTTTTTCGAAAAATACATTTATTTTTAAGAAAGTTGAATTTAATATTTCTGGGATAAATAGGGCATCCATATTTATTAACCTCGAACAGAAATTCGGAAGCACTTATGTTAGGGGCTTGTTGAGCTCTACTACCTCCAACATCATCAGAAAAACTATGATTTTCAATTCGAGCATCCCCTAACATTCCCATATCAATAGATGTTTAGGCGGTCGTTCTGTTTGTCTATTTTGGAAAATTTCCTTTTATCTCTTTTTTTCTCCCTAATAACATTGAGAAAGTGTAGAATAAAAATTGTAATGGGCTTGTGCTTTAGATACAAAGTACAGCACATGGCTACTGTGTATGGAGAAGAAAAAAAAGCTGCTTCTCATTCCTTATTATCAAACTGAATGGATACAATCTAGTATATACTAGTCTAGAAATATAACGTGATATCTAAAAAATAGCAACTAAACTTCCTAGTATGACTCCACTTCTTTAACTTCCCTGATAATTCTGAAATTGAACTTTGACCTGGCATACAGCTACTGTTGTGCTAACCAACACAACGTTCACTAAGCCTATACAATTTATTCAAAACTAATAAAACACAAATTAATAACTAAATTTAAGATTATTCCAATAATCACCCCCTTAATCTTAAATTTATCATGAACTCATTTGGCTTAGCCCGTCTGGCATTCATCCTAACCCGTTTGGCTTTCAACTTCTTTGCCCATATGGCACTTAAATTTAGCCCTTTTCGCTTTAAAAAAATCCTGCCCATCTGGCACTTCTGTTTACCTGTCTGGCACCTTTTATTTTGCCTGTCTGGCATCATTCTTCTGTCCATAATAATGCTGGTTCATCATCCTTGATCTGTGTGAGGTTCACTTCTTGTCTCTTCTATCTTTCCCGTCGCGATATATCACATTCTGCAGCATAGTGTCCCATAGTATTACAGTTATAACACTTTATCCTACTCTTATCACGGAAAGAACCACCTCTAGCTCTTTGATTCCGAGATTCCAGAAGAAGTTGTCCAACTATGCTCTAAGACCTGACCTTCATCCTTTCCTTGTAACTTTGAGACAACCAACTACCTCTTCAACTGTCATCACCTTAATGTCTCCAAATTGTTCTATGTTTGAAGCTATTTGAACAAACTTATCCGGAACTACAAGTAGAATTTTTCTCACAACACTCGATTCTTCCATTGTTTCTCAAGGACCCTCATATTAGTCACAATCCCACTCAACTTTATACAAAAATCTTCGAGTTTATCCGTTTCCTTTCATGATTAAGGACACAAACTCGCCTTTTAATATCTACACTTTTGCTTCTTTTACTCTTTCCACACCCATGCACATCGTCTTGATCGCTTCACATGCTTCCTTAGCTGTTTCTTTTTCAGTAATGGACACCAACACATCTTCGGGCACACCTTGATATATTGCTGCAAGTGCCACTTGCACCATTTTCTCATCCACGACCCCCTTAGGATCCTTCTTTCGATTCCACACCAAACTCCTTGCGCCTTCATGAACACTTTCATCATCAGGGACCATGCCGTATAATTGTTTCTTGTTAACATTGGATAGCTTAAGCCCATAAAACTTTCTTTTGCTTTGGATGTTTCCATGATTTTATTTGTGTGCTTGGGTTGATATTTAGGCATACAGGAACCTAACCATGCTCTGATGCCCAGT
>NW_027421218.1:0-60562 GCF_009905375.1 Apium graveolens | reverse complement strand
TATCTCTTTCTTGGACAAGATAACATCTTTTTCCAAGATATTATCAATAATTTACTTGTGAATTTTCAAGCCTAAAATCGATGTAACAAGATTCTTTAAAAAAATAAAATAAAATTATAATTGGATTTTCATAATATATGGAATGAACTAATGAAAAAATGAATATAGTTTAGAATGCCGGTCCAATCCATTAACGGGGGTGTATTTATTTCAAATTTAATGGATCGATAATAATCCATAGAATTTAAAAGATTTTCGTTGATTATTATTGTTCTTGGATTTTGACGGAGTTGATAGAAAAATCTTGTAGAGTCTTGATATTTTGTGAAGTTTTTTAGAAATTCTTCAAAATCTCATGTATTTTATAGATATTTCAAAAGATTAAAAATGTACTTGTAAATTCATCAAAATCCACAACATTTTCAAATAAAAAAACATCCACACTTTCGAATACCATCAGATTTTGATGAATTTTTAAAAATCCAAATTGAATATCACCAGATTTCCGTAGACATTTTAAAATCTAGATCAAATATATTCATCTTTTAAAAAACTTTTTATAATCTCTATTGAATACCATGAGATTTTAAATGAATTTTTAAAATCCCAGTTGAATAACTCTTGATTTTAAGAATCAAATAAAATCTTTTAAAATCTTGATTGAATACACCCCTCTTCGTAATTACAATACATTATTGTTAATGATTATCTATAAATTTAATGCTTTTTCAAAATCTCTATCGATTCATTATCTACTAAATTATTTATATCTATAAATACCCCACTGACCAACAATGTATTCCTCAGCGAGTCACATATTCGTATAAAAAACTCATTTCCATGGCAAGTTTTGGGTTTGTAATAGTGTTAGCGTTGATGGCTTTAGAGGTAACATTGGTATAGAAGCTAGAAATTTAAAGTTAGAGGACATCAAAGTCGTACAACAAGATCCATCTCAATACTTTCACATGTTGCCTAAAGGTCCTGTTCCTCCATCCGGACCTAGCGGTCCACCACCAGAGATATCCTCATCTCAGTACTTTCACATGTTGCCTAAAGGTCCTGTTCCTCCATCTGGACCTAGCGGTCCACCCCAGAGGTATCCTCTTCTCAGTACTTTCACATGTTGCCCAAAGGTCCCGTTCCTCCATCCGGGCCTAGTGGTCCACCGCCCGAGATATCCTCATTTGGACATGTTTCAATCACTACCATGCCCAAAGGCTATCATAATCCTCGCGTTGGACCGCCACCAACTCGCAATTAGTCATAATTTAAGTTGTAATAAACTGTTAATTGGTGATGGTGAATAATCAATGACATGTGCACACCCTTCCGCCTTTTGTCATATGTTGTGTTTATGTGTTATTTAATTGGGTCGTGTATCAGTATTTTACAATGACTTTTAACTTCAAATAATTTTATAAGGTTCATATAAACAAAAAATTACTTATATATGCACGTAATCACGTAAGTAAAAATGTTAAATACTAACATTTGATATGCAATTAATGTAATTCAATAATTAAATACCCGACCCATTTTTGTACTTTTCGACTTGTTTGGCATATACATGCAAAGTTTGATTTTTATTTCTAGCACATATGAAACAGTATTAATAAAAAAATTAATTTTATAGTAATTTAATTAGATAATACTTTCAAATATTACAACTTCTACTTATCAAAGCAAATAAAAAATAAAAGAAAATATGTAGTGGAAAAATAGTGACTTATGTGTTAACTCATCTATCCTTTTCGTTAAATAGTTATTTTATATGTAAAATACCGATTAATATTATTATTTTAGTAGTAACTTAAAATATTATAAAATATATATGTAACTAAATCAGCAAATATAAAAAATTGATTAAAATGTTATTTTATAACTCTACCTACCTATTAAGTGAATGATTACTAACATAAAAGATATATTGGCATAGTGGTATTGAAGTGTGCGTGTGATTTTCGCATTAACAGATAATACAAAACGTATTCTAAGATACACCATAAGCTTGACTAATAAAATAAAAATATTCTAAAATAAAAAAAAAATATTAGTCGATATAGTAAGATATTATGAAATAAAAAAAAAGTAACTTAATCCACCAACATCGATGAGATTTTTTTGTTCCATCAAATTCCTGATCAACAATCCATTAAAATTTATTAAAATCGGTGTAAAAAAAAAAAAGTCAATGTAAATAAATCTCTCAAAAGAGATTACAAAGTGAGTAAATTTATCATTTTCCCAATATTACCCTCCTTGACGTGGTGAGACGGTGGTGAATTGCTGGTGGTGAATAAGAGGTCACATTTAAGTGAAAATGTATCATTAAATTAATGACTTTTAATAAGTATAAAAATTTGAGAAGAGATTAGGATTGTGGGGCGGAGAGAGTAAATAATAAATGAATTTACAAAATTTAATAAAATTTATAAATTATTTTCAATCCATCAAATGAATAGAAATGTGAGGACCCCAATTTTTATTTCCCTAATTTTTTTCTCAAATGATGATGTGTTAATCAGTAACATTTTTTAATAATAATATGGGATATGCACCCAAAATCAAAATTTAACATTTGTCATACCATTTCATTTGTGATTAAATTGAGGAAAATATTTGAATAAACTAGCCTAGCTCTTAAATGAATACAACCCTTAGGTTTTTGCTTACATGGTTGTATCAATGCGATACTTATAAATTAAAATAACTTATTTTTTTCGAAATAATAACGACATGTAAGCACAATTACTTATGTTCTAACTATGAATATACATCGGCTTGCTTCAATTCGTTTTGAATTATGCATCTAACTATTATATAAAACTGCAATATTAAAAGTTTAGATTTTAATTTTAGGTTCGGTTTTCGGTAATTTAATTTAATAATAAAATAATTATTACTTTTTTCAAAAATATCACGTGTATGTCTATTTAATAAAATAAAAAATAAAATGATAGTTAAAAATAATTAACCAATTACCACTTTTTGCTAAAACACATATTATCGTTCTAATTTTTCTAAACAAATCTCTTCTTTTTCAAAAATAACAAAACAATTCTATTTTCTAAAATAAGATAATAATCTTGTAATCAGTGTTCTAAAAATTGGCCAGTTAACTGATTAATCGGCTGATTAATCGGAGTTCGAACATGTCTCGTCTCGATTAACCAGAAATCAACTGAAAGTTTGGGTTTCTAAAAAATCAGTCAAAATCGGCTGATTCTGTCAAAAATCGGTGAGTTTGGGTCAAAAATCGTTCAATGCCGTCAAATGGTGTAAATTAAAAAAATTAAGAAAAATTGAAATTCAAAAAATATTTAATATTTAATAATAAAATATTGATTTAATAATAAAAATCTCTATTAATTGAACAAGTTTCTTCAATTAAATTACCCTTATTTATCATTTACAATCTCATGTAGTTGATTTTTCTATGTAACTAATTTTAGCATATTACGAATTTATATCTAATATATAGCAGTTACTAACTTTCGAACTACAAAATAGTTAGTATTAATTATGATGCATGATTCAACTATCAAAAAAATGTATAAACACTTAAAAATCAAATATGAATTAAGATACGTGATATTATTTTCTTAATATTTATGAAAGGTTAATGAAATTTGATTAAAATTATTTCATTAATAATTAACTAAATTTTTTCTGATTAATCGATCCTATTAATCACTGATTATTCGATTAATCACAAAGGTAACCCCACCGAACAATGCCGATTTTCAAATTTTAAAACACTAGTTGTAATTATAAAAAACAAACCAATTACTTTTTTCAAATAAAACTCATTATCTATTCAAATCACTTATTTATGCTAAAAAATTGAATTCATATCAAATTAAAGAGTCAGGTAATATTGAAGAAATAAATTAGTTTTATTTAGTTGTTGATATATGCGAAGTTTGTTCAATTTTCATATCATGTCTGCAATGCACAACTTAAAACAGGAGGCCACCACCCCATACACGTGATCTTCCTCGATGCAAATGAATAGATAGATATATAGATATAAATTGGAATTATGTAGATAAAAATAGATAGATACATATATGGATACATATAGATATATGAATATAGATTCGAATTATGTACCTCACCTCATACTCATGTACTAGTAGTATGAGATTGAAACAAGTGTAAAAAATTTAAAAAACAAATTTTAGTATTTACCAAAATTCCATTAAAAATGTATAAAAACAATTTATAATTTCAGAAGAACTATATAAGGTAGGATTGTTGATTGGTCGGGTTGGTCGAGTTAAAGCCGTTTTTGCAACTTCACCCAATTAAATCAGTTTGGAAATTTCAACCCAACCTATGAAAATAAATTTATAACTGGACTTTACCCGTTATACATCGGTTTGGATTAGTTTGGTTCGGTCTAAAAAGGTAAAATAATTATATATGAAAAACTATTCACTAAGAGAACCTATGGTCATAAATAACATCATAATTCATAATATAAGTATTCTTCGATAACATTAATCATCGTTTTAATTGTGTCTTGTGGTGCCTTGTAAACGTTACTTATTAGGGGCTCTTAACAAGTAATCTAAATATGAATAATGATATACTGAACATACAGGTTACCCCAAACATGCATGTCTAATTTAAATTTTAGGAATATTTAGACAGAACAAATTACATAAAGGAAAATATTTAGCAAAAAGAAAAAATACAGGAAAATGAGTTATAAGGCGTTGAAAGTGATACCAAGATCCACGCTTGGGAACACTTTAGGCCATCTAATTTCACTGAACTATTAAGCAATTTTTACAGAAATATTAAGCAGTTCAGGCGTGATGACTACTTTAAACATTAAAATGAAGAAGATAATAATATTTCTGATTCAATGTAACGACTTAAAAAAAACTCCCATTAAAATGAAGAACATACAGGTTACCCCAAACATGCATGTCTAATTTAAATTTTACAAATATTTAGACAGAACAAATTATATAAAGGAAAATATTTAGGAAAAGAAAAACTACAGGAAAATGAGTTATAAGGCGTAGAAAGTGCTACCAAGATTCACACTTGGGAACACTTTAGGCCATCTAATTTCACTGAACTATTAAGCAATTTTTACAGAAATATTAAGCAGTTCAGGCGTGATGACTACTTTAAACATTAAAATGAAGAAGATAATTATATTTTTTGATTCAATGTAACGACTTAATAAAAAAACTCTCATTTGAAGGCCCTGATCTTGTGGTAATATATCTTGTCGGGATCTTGTGGTAATATATCTTGTCGGGAATAATTATACTGAATGAAGGCCAAATGAAATAAAAAATAGCCTCTAAAAATGTAGTTGTTTCTACATTGACCCTCTGTAATATCTCAGTGTGTGTCTATTAAGATTGCATAAAATACCTTTCACAGGTTATTGACAATTAATGCAGCTTCATATGATAACTCATATTTCAAATCTTGATGCAAACATGTTAAATGGTACTGAAATCATACCTAATGTATTAACAATAATTATTTAACACAATTATATAAATCAGGTTGGGTTGGTTGGGTTGGGTAAGGGTTAAAATTTGTTAAATCCTGACCCAACCCATTATATATGGGTTAGAAAATATTACCTAAATAAACATCATGTTTTGAATGGTTTAGCTCGTTCGGCTAAAATAAAGGGTGTGGCATGTTGGGTCAATTTTTCGGTTTGGTCGATTTTTTGTTCACCCATAATTTGAGTTCATTCGGGCCAATTTTTTCTTATATCTAGATACATTGATAGAATATTTTATTTTGTAATCTCTTTTTTGGACAAGATAACATCTTTTTTCCCAGAAAATATCAATAATTTACTTGCAAATTTTTAAGCCTCAAATCGATGTTAAAAATTATTACCACTTACAATTTGTGAACTTTTTTATCGGCGCCTATTGTGGATGCAATCACGGCAATTTCTAAATTTTTCCAAGATTTATGCTCATCTGTGGTTTCAAAAACTGATTTGGAAATAATGGAAAAATCGGTTATCAAAGCAGTGTGTTTGTTGGAAATATTTTTTTCTCAAAGTTGGTTTGATTCAATGGAACACTTGGTTGTTCATTTAGTCGGAGAAATTAGACTTGCTAGACCAGCTTATTAGCATTGGATGTATCTGATTGAGCATTTGTTGGACAAATTAAAACAAAAAGTCGGTGATAAAGTAAGAGTTGAGGGTTCAATTGCCCAACGATATATGGAGGAGGAGATTCTTAATATTTCTTCCTTTTATTTTTCCTCTGACACGATTCATAATAAAGTTTCGTAACGAGATTTTGTTTAATGTGCAAAATTCTGAGAATTAGAAGATTTCAAATATCTAATTCAATCTATTGGAAAAGAAGGAACTCGATCCATGAATGATGATAAACGAGAGCTAGCGGAAAGAATATGTTCTTCTAAACTCTCCTGAAGTTCAACCTTACCTAAGATATCAAAATCTTACTTTAAAAATATGCGTAATAATTTTTGATAGTGACACTTATATGCATGATTTTAAATTTTAAAAAGTAATAAGATCGTGTTATGAGACAACCTCGAAACAACACCTCAAATTAATGTAGATTGTCAAGAGTCGATTTAAAACTTGGTTTAAGCAAAAGGTATTTATCTATTTAGCAACCTTAATTACATGTTTTATTTTAATTCTTATAATTACAACATCTCATCACATTTTATTTTTAATTTTTTTATCATTAGGTTGATAAAGATAACGTGGAAGGACCTCATTTTAAGGACTTGCTTGAAGGACCAATATTAAAAGTCATGACTTTTTCAGGAAGATGGATCCAATGCATCGACCTCATTTTCGCGAGAAGAAGAAGAAGAAGAAGAAGAAGAAGAAGAAGAGAAGAAAGAGAAGAAGAAGAAGAAGAAGAAGAAGAAGAAGAGAGAAGAAGAAGAAGAAGAAGAAGAAGAGAGAGAAGAGAGAGAGAAGAAGAAGAGGAGAAGAAGAAAGGGAGAAGAAGAAGAGGGAGAAGAAGAAGAGGAGAAGAGAAGAGGGAGAAGAAGAAGATGGAGAGAAGAAGAGGAGAAGAAGAGGTGACAATGAAAATGGTGATGATGAAAGATGATAACAGTTTTGACGATATTAAATAACGTTTTGTAAATTTAATGATGATTTTAAATTCACAAGAATTATTTTAGTAATTTTTGTAATGACTACATGCAAAGTAATATTGATTTTATGAAATTTATCGTAATGATAATTTACAATGGTTTTTTTAAGACCGACTTAAGGTTAATATTTGACCATTTTTTACCATATTTTTCACAGAATATCGACCGTCAACTATATAACCGACCACATTCTTCATGAAATGACCGTCTCCTTCAATGGATGGTCGTTATGAGACGTCGATTACATAGAATTTAGGTGCCTTCAGATTTAAAACCGACCAAATGTGCATGTTTGGCTTCGGTCGGTTTTAACCTTGTTGGTCAATTTTAAATTTTAAAAATTTATTTAACGATCCAACTGTATGGATGTTAAATTCATGTCAAAATATTTTTGTACAAAAATTAAATTACCTTAAAAAGTACAAATTGTTGTTATAAGTAAATTAGCAAATATCATCAAAAATTTGAAATAAATAATATAATTTTAAAATTATAAAATACACATGATCTAACCGTATGATGGACAAACTCATGAAATGAAAAATGCACCAAAAAATAGCTATTAAAATAAAATTAAATTAATAGTGTGAACCATCATAATTTCATTAGTATGCCGCCATTACGTAGATAAATAAGTTGAACTTAACCCATGTACAAGATAAAAATAATTTATTTTAAAAGATCCAATTGTGTCAAAATATATTATACACAAAAATTATATTATTTTAACACTACAAGTATAAATCAATTAGCATTATAAAATATAATTAAAATTAACAATTACACAAAAATGTAAATATATATATAAATTTAAATTATAAAATACACATGATCTAACCGTATTGATGGAAAAACTCAATGAAACTACATAAGTGTACCAAAAATTAGGCTATTTAAATAAAGTTAATCAAATTTTTATAAGATTGTTTTGAATTTTTTCACGACAAAACCAACCACGGGGTTTCTAGGGTTGAGATAACTGACCATTAGGATTTATAGGGTTGTAGGGCTGAGCAAAACCGAACCAAAACCGGAAAACCAAACCGAACCGTGCTAATTCGGTTTAGTCCTGATTTTTCAGAAATTCGATCTATTCGGTCCGGATCGAATAGACCGAAATAAAATTCGGTTTGGTCCGGTTCTGTTAAAAAATATTTCGGTCTGAGCCGAATAAACCGAATAGACCAAATTATAAATACTATAATTTTATATTATATATTTTACATATATCTTAAAAATTATAATCATAATTTTTAATTTTTCATTGTATTTATACACTCTTAATACTCTATATATCACCTTAGTTTAATTATATTCTAAATTTTATAATTTCTGGCTTAAAATTTCAATACAAATTTATTTTTGAAAAAAATTCGGTCTATTCGGTCCAAAACTAACTGACGGTCCAAAACTATTCGTTCGGTCCGGTCCGGTCAGGTCCAAGAAAAAATAGTAATTCGGTTTTTCGGTCTATTGGGTTCGTTCCGATTTTAGACTGAACCGACCGAATGCTCAGCCCTATAGGGTTTGACATAACCGACCTGCCTAATGATAAAACTAACCGATGTATATTTAGGCAAAAAAATATTTTCATGAAAAATTAAAAACCCCGGCTTTAACATCAACGACATCGTATTGCATGCTGCACAGGTTCCAAACACTAAAACCGACACTATGTCGGTCGGTTTAAACCTTAATAAAAATTTAAAAAAAAAAAACGCTTCATTTTCTTCTATCTCATTTTTCCCTCTTATTTTCACGCGCAAAATCAAAGTAGATTAAACTATAAATCAACGAAGTATCGCTCAAAATTAACAAAGAAATCGGGCTTCGACCTCAATCTCCTCTCTATTCCTCATGTTTCTCTCTCAATGTGAGTATATTCACTCGATTTATATTTTTCACTCGAAGTAGGTGTGTGTGCTTTGTGTATGTAATCTGTGAATCAAACTTATATATATGTTTTTTGTGTGTGTAAATTATGAAGTTTAAATTGAACTTTTTTCACTTCAAATCGAAGATTCAAATCATATTTTTTCAGTTTTGATGAGTTTTTTGCAAGAAAAATGTTCTTCATTTTGGTCGGTTTGTTGAATATAAGTATATGTACAATCTTGGGATTTTTGTCAGTTGTTGAATATATGTATAAGTATAAATCTATTTTTAGGGTTAACTTTTAGGGGTTTGCTCTTTACGCTCTTGTAATTTCATTTCGTATTGAAGTTTGTAATTGCACCTTATATGTGAGTTTTGAAGCTTTAATTTGTTGAATATATAGTGAAATTAGATTGATTTGATGATTAATTTGTGTAATTGTTGGATTAATATGTTGTAATGGTTTTAAGTTGATATTTTTTATCGTAGATTTGGTGTAATCATGTTATATGCATTTTAGTGATGTGATTTTATATGCATTTTATGTATGTGTTGTGTTTTAATGTATTATTGCTGCCAACTCAAATTATGTGACTTAGTGCATACATTTTTTAGGCATTGTTATCATCGATTTGGTGGAATCAATTTTATCATCGATTTGCTGGAATCATTTGTATGTTCGTATATTTGTGCTAATATATTCTTATATTTTTCATTTTAGGATCTTTTTGCTTGGATGCTACCTATGATCTTGATTACAAATGGTATGTTTACGATGCAAGGAAAGGCCAAGGGGAAGGAGTTGAAAAAGAAAAAGGAAAGGGGAAAGGGAAATGGAACAGGTTGCTAGCAAGGGCAATGAAAAAGGTACTAGTTAGGGCAATGGAAACGGTGCTAAGGACAGTGGTGAAGCAAAGAGAAAGGGAAATGACAAGGGACTTTGAGATTCGGACCCGAATGATCCGACTAAACACATGACACCTGCTGAAGACGAGAGTGGCCAGGAAGGCGACCTCGATCACAATCAAGTAGAATCTATGGAGAAAAAACCGTCATTAGAGCCATATCACATTGATATCTCCGATGGACAATAAGTTAAATACGTTTTTAAATTACATTTTTTTTATATATTGTTGTACTTACAATTGTCCTCATATGATTAAGTTCATTATTTTGTTAATATATACCATTGAAATGAATACCGCTAAAAAGACTTTGTTGAGCATGATTCGGGAGAAGTGGCCTATTGGGGCTTTATAATTTTACCGACATTAAGAACATAATCCCTATTGGTTAAATGCAAGGGTTTTAGAGTTTCAAGTAAGTTAAAAACCCCATTTTTGTTTGCATTTGTTTCTTGATTTTACGATGCATTTATCCCTAAGTTTGTTGTAAATTTTAGAAATATTATAGACATCTTAAGGGGCAAAGTCGTTCAAAAGAAAGAAAAATAGTCAAAGATCACATCAAGGTGAAAATCAAAAGGATAATCAATGAGCTTAAAGAAGGAGTTTGTGAGAAAAGCAAAAGAAGAGGGTGTTTCAAAGTTGTCTTTAAAGCCGCCCTATTGGTCCTTTGCTTTTTCAAAAGATCTTTTAAAGTATTGGGAGACAAATGAAGGGCACTTACATAGGTCATTGGCTGGATCTGCTAACCGCTAACAAGTTGAATGATTGCATAGTTTCCGGTACTCGGTAATTTAACAAAGTGCAAGAGGTAATGATATTTCTTCTTTCAGGCATACACACAGACACATACACGTTTATTTCATTAATATTATCAACTAAGAATGTGCTAATATAGTTATTTAATATTTTAAAAGGTAATGATGAACAAAAAATAAGAAGAAACCGACTAGACTTGAGGTGTGGGATAAGTCTCATATGAAAGTTGGATTCAATCAGGAAAATCCTGTCTACACTACTCCGGTTGCCATGTGCATTACGGTAATATTGATTTTTTTTAGTCTACATGTGCATTCTCATTTTTATTTTAAGCTTTTATATATTTAATGTTCCAATGAAGCTTGAAAATTGTGTAGGAATGATATGCCGCTATTTTTTAGCGTATGTCCTTGGAGGTGACACAAACGGGTGATAGAGATTAGTCCTGGGATTGGTGGATGGAAGCATTGGGGGTCCTCGAAGATACAAAGCCAAAGAAAAAATTATTTGTTGATTCCCCAATGCTTGAGCCACCGATCTCTTGCCTACATTATTACCCACTATCGAGATTCCACCCAAAATAAAGTCGGCTCATCATCATTCGCTCCTAGATAATGTGAAAGCCATCCCCGACAATGGTGAGAAATATGCTTACGGAGATTCGTGCTAATCCAAATCAGTTTGCTCACCAACTATCCGATGAGGAGATAGCCACATTTGCACGTACTGCTCTTGAGGCCTCGGATCCATCCTCTGAAACAAGTCAAAGATTGCAATGGAATAGCCTAATTTGTGGTGAGATTGTACACATTGTTGGGACTCTGGTTGAAGATATCATCCAGAAAATCGAAGCTCATGTTGCTAAGGTATAAACTAATTCTGTTGTTTAATTATTTGTTTTCATTTTAATTAATTTGTTTCTTCTTTTTATTTAGTTTATACTTGTGCATATAGGAAAACAATCGGCGTGTTTTGAAAGATGATAAGGATTATACATCCGAGGATGAGGTCACGGATGATGAGGATGTTGATGATATCGATGGGGATGGTGGGCAGGAGGATGAAGAAGGTGAATCATCCGAAGTTTCCTTGTTGGGTTAGTTAATATTTGTCGTTTATAAGATGATTGTAATGTATAACTTTTATCGTTTATGGGATGATTCTATTTGTAGTGAAAATTTGTCGTTTAATGTTTTGGTTCGTAATACTTTGCGGTTTGATGCTCCGTTATCGGACTTAACATTTTGTTTGAATGGATATATTATGGTTTATGACATTATAGTAGTGTTTGTGAATGATTTGAGGTAGTTTATGAATTTTATTGATTGGTTTTGTTGTTGATTGAATTAGAGTGGTTTTGTATTGATTGTACTGAATTTTAATGCATTTGTCTTGAATTGGATTGGTTTTGAATGGCACTACAGAGAACCTGCAATTTTTTTTGTAAATTTAGCCTCAAACTAACCGAAAACAGACATAAACCGACCGTATTTTATCATAATAATTCCCAGAAACTGACCACCCGGGACACATAACCGACCACCTTCTTCATAAAACTGACCATCTCCTTAGTAGGATGGTCGGTTCTAGAACGGTCGGTTATGTTTATTTAAGTTGGCTTTCTTATTTTAAACCGACCATTGTGCACCTTTTGACTACGGTCGGTTTTGACTTCAGTCAACATCTAGCATCACAAACATAACCGACCGTCCGTGATCGGTTTTAGTCTGATGACATGGCACCACGTGTGCACACGTGGTTACATGTGTATAAAGTGGCCTCACACATTTGTTTTGTGCAAATGAACATAACCGACAGTGTTTCTGTTCGGTTTTGATGGCTTAACCCGACTAAATCTCATAACCGACCTGTCTTAAACCGACCACTGAAGTTCGTCTATTTTATTCTTTAAACCAACCATTTTGGCTTAAAACGGTCCATTTAGTTGGTCGGTTTTGTCCTATTTTTTTGTAGTGGTATGATGATATTGACTCAATAAAAACTTACAAATATATTAAAGGAAATGAAAAAACAGGAATCATCAGTAATGGCAGAGCTTGGTAAGAGACTAAAGCGTCTAAATCCACTTCCTAAAGCCTAAAAATCGCCCAGGTAGTATATATATGATAAATAAGCAGTGACGGGTCTAAGCAAGAGCCAGCTCTGTGAAATCAAGAGCCAACTTTGGTTAAGTCATTGTAAATGATGACTGAGCAAAGATGGCTCTAAATAGAGATAGTTGTGGCAATTACCATGTTTCGTCGTAATCCCCTTCTAACTGGTCTAGTTGCAGAGCCGTTGCTTATTTATATATTAATTTGTTGAGTTTCTCGATTATTTAATAGCCTATTCAAAATCATAATTGTTTTCTTTCTCAGGAAGGAAATTATGAAAGATAAATAAGTTAAGTGTATTACTTTCTCGAAGATTCTGGATTTGATTCCGTTTCCGACCCGAGCAGATGATATCCCTCGCTATACATTCGAGATGATGTTGTTGTGCATATAGATATGCTTAATGCATATTTCTCCGAGAATTACATTATCTACTTGAAAGATATACAAGGTAGTTGCTTGAGGATAGATGACACTGAGGTAATTAGTCTCTTATAAAAAGATCAACAAATATGCATACCTATTTGTTGTCTATACTAATTTAGATGTACCTAATTATCATATCTACTGATTCCTACCTAAAATAGGGTGTAAAAATTAATTTTATTTCTACATGTAACTATCTACAATCATAGTTTTATGGCCAGGCCCTTGGTTTTGTTCCAATTATCTAATTGTTTCCTTAGATTTTGTGGTTACTTTGTTCACCTTGCTCTGATGTCGTTGGTACCAGGTTGTTTCACTTTTTAATTTAATTGAATTTTAATAATAATTTATGTTATATGTACATGCCCAAATAAAAATGCACTTGTGTGCCTAATTCATATTCTTCGACGTAACAGCCAATTCTGATCCATGTTCTTGGATGTAACAGCCAAGCCTCTACTCAGCTCACTTGTATTCCGATGAGTGCAGAAATATTTATTAATCATTTTTGTCTTTTTATTTGTGTGATATTATTTATGAGGATGGGCTAAATAAGTTTCTCTAAACTTGTATAGCTTCCATTGTTTAAAAGGTTATTAATATTAGGGTATTTCTGAAGTTGGAGTATATCTTCATTATTATATTTTTAAGATACCATGTTGATGGTCTAATTCAAAATTATTATATAGAATAAAGGATTAACTAATCAGCTGTATAAATTTGATTTTCAAGGAGTTCTAAACAGCAGCAACACGAATATCTCGGTTAAGAATATTTAAATGACCGTGAATTATTTTTGTGGTAATTATTTTGGTAGTTCACGATGTATCTATATCCAATGTGGCTATGTTTGGAGTCATCGGAATTTGTCAGTTGGGTATCATTAATTAGTTAAATATTTTGTTTAGGATGTTGGATGTAAATGGGTTGACATATTTGTTTCTCAATTGGAAAAATAGATATAAATGGGTTGACATTTGTTTTCTGAATTGGAAAAATAGATGTAAATGGGTTATAAATAGTGGATGCTTTTGTTATGGAATGTTGAATTATGTTCTATTGTACTTGATCTCAAATTGGTTAGTATCATTTTATGATTCAAGTTTAGTTATTTGATTCTTTGGTATTAAATGTATGTGATGTAAAATGTAAAAAAGCAAGGAACATTCATCGGAGAATAATGTAAAAAGCACTAGTATCATGACATAATAACTATAAACGGATGTCAAAAATATATTTTACATATAAAGTAAAGTAAATAACATCTTTGTCCACAAGAATGGATGTTAAACTAGAATATAGATAATTAAAAACAAAAGAAGTCAATTTCTTTAAATTTTGAATTTGTTTATCGGACATTGTTATTCCCAAGGAACTAACAATGATATTTACAGAAGGGGGGTTGAATGTAAATCTCAAACTTTTCAAGTTTTGAGCAGTTTCAAGGACTATGTGTTTGATGACAAGTGTGTGTGAATTACTTTGAGCTGGTGCAGACAGATATAGATTCAAACACAAATGTAAAGAACACAAAAGACTTAAAAACTTTTCTGGTGGATTTGTTGTTCCACCAGAGATGTGCTATTTTCAGAAAATCTGTGATTCAAGAAATTGATCACAGCTGCTTCCTAGTACAAACTAGATGATTTTCCTCTCAATGTATTTCTAAACAGCTCTGGAAAATTTACATTCTAATTACTAGCTGCAACTTGGTTTCACTACAAAAAATAGGCTTAAATACAACTGATTTTAAATTCAACTGGGGGTTAAATTCGACCGCAGGCGGTCGAATCCTTTGACACGGCTAAATTCGACCGGACTCGGTCGAATTTAAACGGTCGTATTCAAACAGTCATATTTAGGACCAATTTTAACCGAAAACGGTTGAAATTAAAACGGTCGAAATTAAACCGGTCGAATTTAGCCCCTAAATTCGACCGAATTTTTTTCTAGTCAAATTTAGCCCTAATTAAAAAGTGGAGGGAATTTTCCCACCAAATAATTTATTTGACACTCCTAAATTCAACCGATTTATGTTAAATTTTATATTTAAAAATGACAGGAAATTTACTCACACTTTTAAATTTTTGAAAAAAATGAGGGAAATTTCTCGCCCTTTTTGAAGTTCAATTGAATTCGGTTGTATTTAGGTTTTTTCAGAATTTTAATTTTTAATAAAAATACTTATTTAAATGTTAGTGAATATTTTGGAATTATAAATATGGGAGAGAATATTTTTGAATTTAGGACTAAACACTAGGTAGTTGTAATAGTCAAACTGATGTTTGACTTTTAAAATGACAAACCAAATAAAATTATTTTGATCTGAAATTTTGATTATGTTACTAATATATATATATATATATATTGACATCCATAAGATTAGATAGTTGACAAATATTTTTAAAAAAATTGAAACACCAATTCATGACTAACAGTAGGTAGTTGTACTAGGTAGTTGTACTAGTCAAATTGATACTTGACTTTTAAAATGACAAACCAAATAAAATAATTTTGATCTGAAATTTTGGTTATATCACTAATATAATTACATCCATACAGTTGATCTATGAAAAATATTTTTTAAAAAATTGAAACACCAATTCAGGACTAAACACTAGTTACAAGTAAAACTGAAGCCTCATTGTTGAATGGAAAACAAAATAAAATTATCATGAACTAAAACTTGGGTTATATCAATATTATATATATATATATATATATATATATATATATATATATTGAAATCCATATGGTTTGGATCGATGAAAGATATTTTTAAAAAAAATGAAACACCAATTCAGGACTAAACACTAAATAGTTGTACTGATGTTTAACTATTAAAATGGGGAACCAAATAAAATTATTTTTATCCGAAACTTTGATTATATTACTATATAATATTTATTGACATCCATAAGGTTAGATAGTTGAAAAATACTTTACAAAAAATTGAAACACCAATTGAGGACTAAACAGTAGGTAGTTGTACCAGTCAAACTGATACTTGACTTTTAAAATGACAAACCAAATAAATTATTTTGATCTGAAATTTTCGTTATATCACTAAGTATAGATTACAATCCATATATTTACCGATAAAAAATATTTTTAAAAAAATCGAAACACCAATTCAGGACTAGACACTAGTTAGCTGTACAAGTGAAACTGATGTCTGACTGTTGAAATGGAAAACGAAATAAAATTATCCTGAACAAAAACTTCGGTTATATCACTAATGTATATATCTATTGACATCCGTATAGGTTGGATCGAAATACCAATTCAGGACTAAACACTAGGTAGGTGTACTTGTCAAACTGATATTTGACTATTAAAATGGGGAACCAAATAAACTTATTTTTATCTGAAACATCCATACGGTTGGATCAATGAAAAATATTTTGGTTATATTACTAATATATTTGTCTATTAACATCCATACGGTTGGATCAATGAAAAATATTTTAAAAAAAATTGAAACACCTATTCAGGACTAAACACTAGGTAGTTGTACTATTACAACTAATGTTTGATTTTTCAAATGGCAAACCAAATAAAATTTATTTTGATATAAAACTTGGTTATAACTATATATATTGATATCCATACGTTTTGATCGATAAAACATATTTTTAAAAAATCGAAACACCAATTTAATTTGTTGCATTAATTTAGGATGATTTATTTTGTATAATAAAATTGTTCTTAGTCGCTACATTAAAGTAGATTATATGGTTGAATATATAATTTAGGGATTATAAATTTAATGTTTACAATATGGATATGGGATTAGAGTATATAATTCTCTTAAAGTAATCCAATCGTATAAGTATTTATAATTTTGATTATTCTTGTAGATTCCACATGGATTTTTAATTAATGCATTAATTGATTATCGAAAAAAAATTGTTTCCGTACGATGTTTAGTTAATGTATTTGATATTATGTTATGTAATTCTTCTTAAAAGTTATGATATATCTTTTAAATTCATGTATTCAAGATATATAATAAATATTTTTAATTTATTTTTAAAATTCGAAATTTATATATATGTCAACCTCTATTAAAGAATAGTATCTCTATAATAATATTTTTAATCAGGCCCAACAATATTAATGTGTAGATGTTTTACTTCTATCATATTAATTTTAAAAACATCATAATGAGAATGCGAATAAAATATATTACATCAATTAAAATATAATAAAAATAAAAATTACATACACTAAGTATGTCCAATTAAAACATTTCTAATCCTAAATCACAGCCCCTACAAATCAATCAAAAATTAAATCAATTTCTTCTTTTTTTTAATTTACCTACACGGGCCGAATGTTAGAAGCCCAAGTCACAGGCCCTACAAATCAAAAGCTCTAAACCCTAAAGTTCATTCTTATTCGACATCAACATCCCCTGCGCCTCTGCTCTCAAATAGCTACAAATCTCTCCACCTCTGTCTTTCCTCTATGTCTCTCTTCAATTTGGTTTGTATATTCTTCGATTCTATATACCTCTCTCCCTATATATCCATCTCTCTCTATAATATCTCTCTCTCTATTTATCTATCTTCACCCCGAGGTAACCCCTTTTTTCTTCGAATAGTGTGTGTATTGATGTATGTTATCGGGACGGATGTGGTAGTAGATGAGGCAAATGGGAGCGTCTATAGTAGCATCATCAACAATGTAAATTTTCATCAGTCCGGGTAGCGCACTCAACATGTTTGATGAAATGTTTAACTGAAAAAGAGATAGATTTAGTGTATTATAGTAGCAATCATTATACTGTTTAAGCCACTACGGATCTGGTTGTGTAGATATTGCTATTTTCTTTTCATTGTTAGTAATATTTGAATGATATTGTATTCAATATTGTGGTTGGTGAAATGATAGTTTCCAGAGAAGTCAGAATCGGAAGTCTATGAATCTTAATACGAAGCTTTCACTGGTTTGTTTGTTATATGAATTGTTACGGTCATTGTTATTTTTCATTTTAGTGGTGATTGTTGTTTTTTAAAATGTGGAAAGTGCAGCAATTTGTATTGTTATTAGTTTACGTTAAAAGTTGTAAAATGAAAGTGAACAGCAGCAGTTTTTGCTGCTTTTTGGCCGAATAATGTGTTGCTGTTTTACGTCCATTTTCGTTGTTTTATATCCATATTCGTGGCCTACTAAAATAAGATTGATTTGAATTGGATTACCAGAATATGCCCGGAATCCTGGAAGACTAATCGTATTCTGTAAATTTTCTGATTTCCGATGAGATTTTTTTTAAAACTTTTTTTAATTAATTCAACCGGAGGAGGTTGAATTTAAAATTGAATTTTAGACCATATATAGTCGAATTGAACTTTTGGGCGGACCTTTTAAATTTTCTAGAAAATTCAAATTTTTGTGCGAGATTTTTAAAATTTTAGTTGAAAATTTAAATTCAATCGACTTTGGTTGAATTTTGTCAGTCGAATTTAAGCAGTTGTATTTATCCGGTCGTAAAATAGTCGGTTAAATTTAGTTAAATATGACTGAATCTCTAAATTCAACTCCCTTTATTACAACCAATTCAAAATCGGTGTCGAAATTAAGTAAATTTGATTGCGTGCAGTTGAATTAAGCTAAATTCGGCCGATTTTTTTTGGTCGAATTTAGCCTTGCTAGACCAGCTTATTAGCATTGGATGTATCTGATTTGAGCATTTGTTGGACAAATTAAAACAAAAAGTCGGTGATAAAGTAAGAGTTGAGGGTTCAATTGCCCAACGATATATGGAGGAGGAGATTCTTAATATTTCTTCCTTTTATTTTTCCTCTGACACGATTCATAATAAAGTTTCGTAACGAGATTTTTGTTTAATTGTGCCAAAATTCTGAGGAATTAGAGATTTCAAATATCTAATTCAATCTATTGGAAAAGAAGGAACTCGATCTATGAATGATGATAAACGAGAGCTAGCGGAAAGAATATGTTCTTCTAAAACTCTCCTGAAGTTCAACCTTACCTAAGATATCAAAATCTTACTTTAAAAATATGCGTAATAATTTTTGATAGTGACACTATATGCATGATTTTAAATTTTAAAAAGTAATAAGATCGTGTTATGAGACAACCTCGGAAACAACACCTCAAGAATTAGATTGTATTGTCAAGAGTCGATTTAAAAACTTGGTTTAAGCAAAAGGTATTTATCTATTTAGCAACCTTAATTACATGTTTTATTTTTAATTCTTATAATTACAACATCTCATCACATGTTTTATTTTTAATTTTTTTATCATTAGGTTGATAAAGATAACGTGGAAGGACCCTCATTTTAAGGACTTGCTTGAAGGACCATATTAAAAGTCATGACTTTTTCAGGAAGATGGATCCAATGCATCGACCTCATTTTCGCGAGAAGAAGAAGAAGAAGAAGAAAAGAAGAAGAAGAAGAAGAAGAAGAAGAAGAAGAAGAAGAAGAAGAAGAAGAGAGAAGAAGAAGAAAGAAGAAGAAGAAGAAGAAGAAGAAGAAGAAAGAAGAAGAAGAAGAAGAAGAAGAAGAAGAAGCACGAAGAAGAAGAAGAAGAGAAGAGAGAAGAAGATGTAGGGGAGAAGAAGAAGAGGAGAAGAAGAAAGGGAGAAGAAGAAGAGGGAGAAGAAGAAGAGGGAGAAGAAGAAGAGGGAGAGAAGAAGAGGGAGGAAGAAGAAGAGGGAGAAGAAGAAGACGGAGAAGAAGAAGCGGGAGAAAGAAGAAGAGGAGAAGAAGAAGAGGGAGAAGAAGAGAGGAGAAGAAGAAGAGGGAGAAGAAGAGGTGACAATGAAAATGGTGATGATTGATAAAGATGATAACAGTTTTGACGATATTAAATAACGTTATTTGTAAATTTAATGATGATTTTAAATTCAAAGAATTATTTTAGTAATTTTGTAATGACTCGATGCAAAGTAATATTGATTTTATGAAATTTATATCGTAATGATAATTTACAATGGTTTTTTTAAGACCGACTTAAGGTTAATATTTGACCATTTTTTTACCATATTTTTCACAGAATATCGACCGTCAACTAATATAACCGACCACATTCTTCATGAAAATGACCGTCTCCTTCAATCGATGGTCGGTTATGAGACGGTCGATTACATAGAATTTAGGTGCCTTCAGATTTAAAAACCGACCAAATGTGCATGTTTGGCTTCGGTCGGTTTTTAACCTTGTTGGTCAATTTTAAATTTTAAAAATTTATTTTAAACGATCCAACTGTATGGATGTTAAATTCATGTCAAAATATTTTTGTACACAAAAAATTAAATTACCTTAAAAAGTACAAATATGTTGTTATAAGTAAATTAGCAAATATCATCAAAAATTTGAAATAAATAAATATAATTTTAAAATTATAAAATACACATGATCTAACCGTATGAATGGACAAACTCAATGAAAATGAAAAATGCACCAAAAAATAAGCTATTAAAATAAAATTATAATTATAATAGTGTGAACCATCATAATTTCAGTTAGTATGCCGCCATTACGTAGACAGAATAAGTTGAACTTAACATCCAATGTACATAGCATAAAAATAAATTTATTTTAAAGATCCAATTGTGTCAAAATATATTTATACACAATAAATTATATTATTTTAACGACTACAAATATGTTTTTATAAATCAATTAGCAAATATCCTCGAAAAAAGTGAAATAAATATAAATTTAAATTATAAATACACATGATCTAACCGTATAGATGGACAAACTCGATGAAAATGAACAAATGCACCAAAAAATAGGCTATTAAAATAAAATTATAATTACAATAGTGTCAACCATCATAATTTCAGTTAGTATGCCGCCATTATGTAGATAAAATAAGTTGAACTTGATATCCGATGTATATAATATAAAAACAAATTTATTTTAAACGATCAAACCATATGGATGTTAACTTCATGTCAAAATATATTTATACACAAAAAATTAGATTATTTTAAACAAGTACAAATACATTTCTATAAACAAATTAGCAAATTAACACAAAAATGTGAAATATATAAATATAAATTTAAATTATAAAATACACATGATCTAACCGTATTTATGGAAAAACTCAATGAAACTACATAAGTGTACCAAAAATTAGGCTATTTAAATAAAGTTAATCAAATTTTTATAAGATTGTTTTGAATTTTTTCACGACAAAACCAACCACCGGGGTTTCTAGGGTTGAGATAACTGACCATTAGGATTTATAGGGTTGTAGGGCTGAGCAAAACCGAACCAAAACCGGAAAACCAAACCGAACCGTGCTAATTCGGTTCAGTCCTGATTTTTCAGAAATTTGATCTATTCGGTCCGGATCGAATAGACCGAAATAAAATTCGGTTTGGTTCGGTTCTGTTAAAAAATATTTCGGTCTGAGCCGAATAAACCGAATAGACCAAATTATAAATACTATAATTTTATATTATATATTTTACATATATCTTAAAAATTATAATCATAATTTTTAATTTTTCATTGTATTTATACACTCTTAATACTCTATATATCACCTTAGTTTAATTATATTCTAAATTTTATAATTTCTGGCTTAAAATTTCAATACAAATTTATTTTTGAAAAAAATCGGTCTATTCGGTCCAAAACTAACTGACGGTTCCAAACTATTCAGTTCGGTCCGGTCCGATCAGGTCCAAGAAAAATAGTAATTCGGTTTTTCGGTCTATTGGGTTCGTTCCGATTTTAGACTGAACCAGACCGAATGCTCAGCCCTATAGGGTTGACATAACCGACTGCCTAATGATAAAACTAACCGACGTATATTTAGGCGAAAAATATTTTTCATGAAAAATTAAAAACCCCGGCTTTAACATCAACGACATCGTATTGCATGTTGTACAGGTTCCAATACTAAAACCGACCACTATGTCGGTCGGGTTTAAACCTTAATATAAAATTAAAAAAAAACGCTTCATTTTTCTTCTATCTCATTTTTCCCTCTTATTTTCACGCAAAATCAAAGTAGATTAAACTAAAAATCAACGAAGTATCGCTCAAAATTAACAAAGAAATCGGGCTTCGACCTCAAAATCTCCTCTCTATTCCTCATGTTTCTCTCTCAATGTGAGTATATTTCACTCGATTATATATTTTTCACTCGAAGTATGTGTGTGTGCTTTGTGTATGTAAATCTGTGAATCAAAGTTATATATATGTTTTTTGTGTGTGTAAATTATGAAGTTTAAATTGAACTTTTTCACTTCAAATCGAAGTTCAAATCATATTTTTCAGTTTTGATGAGTTTTTTGCAAGAAAAATGTTCGTCATTTTGGTCGGTTTGTTGAATATAAGTATATGTACAAATCTTGGGATTTTTGTCAGTTTGTTGAATATATGTATAAGTATAAATCTATTTTTAGGGTTAACTTTTAGGGGTTTGCTCTTTACGCTCTTGTAATTTCATTTCGTAATTGAAGTTTGTAATTGCACCTTATATGTGAGTTTTGAAGCTTTAATTTGTTGAATATATAGTGAAATTAGATTGATTTGATGATTTAATTTGTGTAATTGTTGGATAATATGTGTAATGGTTTAAGTTGATTATTTTTTATCGTAGATTTGGTGTAATCATGTTATGCATTTTATGTGATGTGATTTTATATGCATTTTTATGTATGTGTTGTGTTTTAATGTATTATTGATGCAACTCGAATTATGTGACTTAGTGCTACATTTTTTAGGCATTGTTATCATCGATTTGGTGGAATCAATTTTATCATCGATTTGCTGGAATCATTTGTATGTTCGTATATTTGTGCTAATATATTCTTATATTTTTCATTTTAGGATCTTTTTGCTTGGATGCTACCTATGATCTTGATTACAATGGTATTGTTTACGATGGCAAGGAAAGGCAAGGGGAAGGAGTTGAAAAAGAAAAAGGAAAGGGAAAGGGAAATGGAAAAGGTGCTAGCAAGGGCAATGAAAAAGGTACTAGTTAGGGCAATGGAAAAGGTGCTAAGGACAGTAGGTGAAGCAAAGAGAAAGGGAAATGACAAGGGGACTTTGAGATTCGGACCGAATGATCCGACTAAACACATGACACCTGCTGAAGAACGAGAGTGGCCAGGAAGGCGACCTCGATCACAATCAAAGTAGATCTATGGAGAAAACCGTCATAGAGCCTAATCACATTGATATCTCCGATGGACAATAAGTTAAATGCGTTTTTAAATTACATTCTTTTTATATTGTTGTACTTACAATTGTCCTCATATGATTAAGTTCATTATTTTGTTAATATACCATTGAAAATGATACCGCTAAAAAGACTTTGTTGAGCATGATTCGGGAGAAGTGGCCTATTGGGCTTTATAATTTTACCGACATTAAGAACATAATCCCTATTGGTTAAATGCAAGGGTTTTAGAGTTTCAAGTAAGTTAAAAACCCCATTTTTGTTTGCATTTGTTTCTTGATTTTACGATGCATTTATCCCTAAGTTTTGTTGTAAATTTTAGAAATTATAGACATCTTAAGGGGCAAAGTCGTTCAAAGAAAGAAAAATAGTCAAAGATCACATCAAGGTGAAAATCAAAAGGATAATCAATGAGCTTAAAGAAGGAGTTGTGAGAAAAGCAAAAGAAGAGGGTGTTTCAAAGTTGTCTTTAAAGCCGCCCTATTGGTCCTTTGCTTTTTCAAAAGATCTTTTAAAGTATTGGGAGACAAATGAAGGGCACTTACATAGGTCATTGGTTGGATCTGCTAACCGCTAACAAGTTGAATGATTGCATAGTTCCGGTACTCGGTAATTAACAAAGTGCAAGAGGTAAGATATTTCTTCTTTCAGCATACACACAGACACTACACGTTTATTTCATTTAATATTATCAACTAAGAATGTGCTAATATAAGTTATTAATATTTTAAAAGGTAATGACGAACAAAAATAAGAAGGAAACCGACTAGACTTGAGGTGTGGGATCAGTCTCATATGAAAGTTGGATTCAATCAGGAAAATCCTGGTCTACACTACTCCGTTGCCATGTGCATTACGGTAATATTGATTTTTTTTAGTCTACATGTGCATTCTCATTTTATTTTAAGCTTTATTATATTTAAATGTCAATGAAGCTTGAAAATTGTGTAGAATGATATGCCGCTATTTTTTAGCGTATGTCCTTGGAGGTGACAAACGGGTGATAGAGATTAGTCCTGGGATTGGTGATGGAAGCATTGGGGGTCCTCGAAGATACAAAGCCAAAGAAAAATTATTTGTTGGATTCCCCAATGCTTGAGCCACCGATCTCTTGCTACATTAATTACCCACTATCGAGATTCCACCCAAATAAAGTCGGCTCATCATCATTCGCTCCTAGACAATGTGAAGCCATCCCCGACAATGGTGAGAATATGCTTACGGAGATTCGTGCTAATCCAAATCAGTTCGCTCACCAACTATCCGATGAGGAGATAGCCAAATTTGCACGTACTGCTCTTGAGGCCTCGGATCCATCCTCTGAAACAAGTCAAAGATTGCATGGAATAGCCTAATTTGTGTGAGATTGTACACATTGTTGGGACTCTGGTTGAAGATATCAGTCCAGAAAATCGAAGCTCATGTTGCTAAGGTATAAACTAATTCTGTTGTTTAATTATTTGTTTTCATTTTAATTAATTTGTTTCTTCTTTTATTTAGTTTATACTTGTGCATATAGGAAAACAATCGGCGTGCTTTGAAAGATGATAAGGATTATACATCCGAGGATGAGGTCAACGGATGATGAGGATGTTGATGATATCGATGGGGATGGTGGGCAGGAGGATGAAGAAGGTGAATCATCCGAAGTTTCCTTGTTGGTTAGTTAATATTTGGTCGTTATAAGATGATTGTATGTAAACTTTATCGTTTATGGGATGATTCTTCATTTGTAGTGAAAATTTGTCCGTGTAATGTTTTGGTTCGTAATACTTTGCGGTTTGATGCTCCGGTTATCGGACTTAACATTTTTGTTTGAATTGGATATATTATGGTTTATGACATTATAGTAGTGTTTGTGAACTGATTTGAGGTAGTTTATGAATTTTATTGATTGGTTTTGTTGTTTGATTGAATTAGAGTGGTTTTGTATTGATTGTACTGAATTTTAATGCATTTGTCTTGAATTGGATTGGTTTTGAATGGCACTACAGAGATCCTGCAATTTTTTTTGTAAATTTAGCCTCAAAACTAACCGAAAACAGACATAACCGACCGTATTTTATCATAATAATTCCCAGAAAACTGACCACCGGGACACATAACCGACCACCTTCTTCATAAAACTGACCATCTCCTTAGTAGGATGGTCGGTTCTAGAACGGTCGGTTATGTTTATTTAAGTTGGCTTCTTTTATTTAAACCGACCATTGTGCACCTTTTGACTATGGTCGGTTTTGACTTTCAGTCAACATCTAGCATCACAAACATAACCGACCGTCCGTGGTCGGTTTTAGTCTGATGACATGGCACCACGTGTGCACACGTGGTTACATGTGTATAAAGTGGCCTCACACATTTGTTTTGTGCAAATGAACATAACCGACAGTGTTTCTGTTCGGTTTTGATGGCTTAACCCGACTAAATCTCATAACCGACCTGTCTTAAACCGACCACTGAAGTTCGTCTGTTTTATTCTTTAAACCAACCATTTTGGCTTAAAACGGTCCAATTTAGTTGGTCGGTTTTGTCCTATTTTTTTGTAGTGGTATGATGATATTGACTCAATAAAATTACAAATATATTAACGGAAATGAAAAAACAGGAATCATCAGTAATGGCAGAGCTTGGTAAGAGACTAAAGCGTCTAAATCCACTTCCTAAAGCCTAAAAATCGCCCAGGTAGTATATATATGATAAATAAGCAGTGACGGGTCTAAGCAAGAGCCAGCTCTGTGAAATCAAGAGCCAACTTTGGTTAAGTCATTTGTAAATGATGACTGAGCAAAGATGGCTCTAAATAGAGATAGTTGTGGCAATTACCATGTTTCGTCGTAATCCCCTTCTAACTGGTCTAGTTTGCAGAGCCAGTGCTTATTTATATATAAATTTGTTGAGTTTCTCGATTATTTAATAGCCTATTCAAAATCATAATTTTTTCTTCTCAGGAAGGAAATTATGAAAAGATAAATAAGTTAAGTGTATTACTTTCTCGAAGATTCTGGATTTGATTCCGTTTCTGACCCGAGCAGATGATATCCCTCGCTATACATTCGAGATGATGTTGTTGTGCATATAGATATGGCTTAATGCATATTTCTTCCGAGAATTACATTATCTACTTGAAAGATATACAAGGTAGTTGTTGAGGATAGATGACACTGAGGTAATTAGTCTCTTATAAAAGATCAACAAAATATGCTACCTATTTGTTGTCTATACTAATTTAGATGTACCTAAATTATCATATCTACTGATTCCTACCTAAAATAGGGTGTAAAAATTAATTTTATTTCTACATGTAACTATCTACAATCATAGTTTTATGGCCAGGGCCCTTGGTTTTGTTCCAATTATCTAATTGTTATCCTTAGATTTTGTTGGTTACTTTGTTCACTTGCTCTGATGTCGTTGGTACCAGGTTGTTTCACTTTTTAATTTAATTGAATTTTAATAATAATTTATGTTATATGTACATGCCCAAATAAAAATGCACTTGTGTGCCTAATTCATATTCTTCGACGTAACAGCCATTCTGATCCATGTTCTTGGATGTAACAGCCAAGCCTCTACTCAGCTCACTTGTATTCCGATGAGTGCAGAAATATTTATTAATCATTTTTGTCTTTTTATTTGCGTGATATTATTATGAGGATGGCTAAATAAGTTTCTCTAAACTTGTATAGCTTCCATTGTTTTAAAAGGTTATTAATATTAGGGTATTTCTGAAAGTTGGAGTATATCTTCATTATTATATTTTTAAGATACCATGTTGATGGTCTAATTCAAATTATTATATAGAATAAAGGATTAACTAATCAGCTGTATAAATTTGATTTTCAAGGAGTTCTAAAGCAGCAGCAACCCACGAATATCTCGGTTAAGGAATATTTAAATGGACCGTGAAGTATTTTTGTGGTAATTATTTTGGTAGTTCACGATGTATCTATATCCAATGTGGCTATGTTTGGAGTCATCAGGAATTTGTCAGTTGGGTATCATTAATTAGTTAAATATTTTGTTTAGGATGTTGGATGTAAATGGGTTGACATATTTGTTTCTCAATTGGAAAAATAGATATAAATGGGTTGACATATTTGTTTCTGAATTGGAAAAATAGATGTAAATGGGTTATAATAGTGGATGCTTTTGTTATGGAATGTTGAATTATGTTTCTATTGTAACTTGATCTCAAATTGGTTAGTATCATTTTATGATTCAAGTTTAGTTAGTTTGATTCTTTGGTATTAAATGTATGTGATGTAAAATGTAAAAAAGCAAAGGAACATTCATCGGAGAATAATGTAAAAAGCACTATTATCATGACATAATAACTATAAACGGATGTCAAAAATATATTTTACATATAAAATAAAGTAAATAACATCTTATGTCCACAAAGAATGGATGTTAAACTAGAATATAGATAATTAAAAACAAAAGAAGTCAATTTCTTTAAATTTTGAATTTGTTTATCGGACATTGTTATTCCCAAGGAACTAACAATGATATTTACAGAAGGGGGGTTGAATGTAAATCTCAAACTTTTTCAAGTTTTGAGCAGTTTCAAGGACTATGTGTTTTGATGAACAAGTGTGTGTGAATTACTTTGAGCTGGTGCAGACAGATATATATTCAAACACAAATGTAAGAACACAAAAGAACTTAAAAACTTTTCTGGTGGATTTGTTGTTCCACCAGAGATGTGCTATTTCAGAAAATCTGTGATTCAAGAAATGATCACAGCTGCTTCCTAGTACAAACTAGATGATTTTCTCTCAATGTATTTCTAAACAGCTCTGGAAAATTTACATTCTAATTACTAGCTGCAACTTGGTTTCACTACAAAAAAATAGGCTTAAATACAACTGATTTAAATTCAACTGGGGTTAAATTCGACCGCAGGCGGTCGAATCCTTTGGACACGGCTAAATTCGACCGGACTCGGTCGAATTTAAACGGTCGTATTCAAACAGTCATATTTAGGACCAATTTTAACCGAAAACGGTTGAAATTAAAACGGTCGAAATTAAACCGGTCGAATTTAGCCCCTAAATTCGACCCGAATTTTTTCTAGTCAAATTTAGCCCCTAATTAAAAAGTGGAGGGAATTTTCCCACCAAATAATTTATTGACACTCCTAAATTCAACCGATTTATGTTAAATTTTATATTTAAAAATGGCGGGAAATTTACTCACACTTTTAAATTTTGAAAAAAAATGAGGGAAATTTCTCGCCCTTTTTGAAGTTCAATTGAATTCGGTTGTATTTAGGTTTTTTCAGAATTTTAATTTTTAATAAAAATACTTATTTAAATGTTAGTGAATATTTTGGAATTATAAATATGGGAGAGAATATTTTTGGAAATTAGGACTAAACACTAGGTAGTTGTAATAGTCAAACTGATGTTGACTTTTAAAATGACAAACCAAATAAATTATTTTGATCTGAAATTTTGATTATGTTACTAATATATATATATATATATATTGACATCCATAAGATTAGATAGTTGACAAATATTTTTAAAAAAATTGAAACACCAATTCATGACTAAACAGTAGGTAGTTGTACTAGGTAGTTGTACTAGTCAAATTGATACTTGACTTTTAAAATGACAAACCAAATAAAATAATTTTGATCTGAAATTTTGGTTATATCACTAATATAATTTACATTGATCTATGAAAAATATTTTTTAAAAAATTGAAACACCAATTCAGGACTAAACACTAGTTACAAGTAAAACTGAAGCCTCATTGTTGAAATGGAAAACAAAATAAAATTATCATGAACTAAAACTTTGGTTATATCAATATTATATATATATATATATATATCTATTGAAATCCATATGGTTGGATCGATGAAAGATATTTTTAAAAAAAATGAAACACCAATTCAGGACTAAACACTAAATAGTTGTACTGATGTTTAACTATTAAAATGGGGAACCAAATAAAATTATTTTTATCCGAAACTTTGATTATATCACTAATATATATATTTATTGACATCCATAAGGTTAGATAGTTGAAAAATACTTTACAAAAAATTGAAACACCAATTCAGGACTAAACAGTAGGTAGTTGTACCAGTCAACTGATACTTGACTTTTAAAATGACAAACCAAATAAAATTATTTTGATCTGAAATTTTCGGTTATATCACTAATATAATTTACATCCATATATTTTACCGATAAAAAATATTTTTAAAAAAAATCAAAACACCAATTCAGGACTAGACACTAGTTAGCTGTACAAGTGAAACTGATGTCTGACTGTTGAAATGGAAAACGAAATAAATTATCCTGAACAAAAACTTCGATTATATCACTAATTGTATATATCTATTGACATCCGTATAGTTGGAATCGAAATACCAATTCAGGACTAAACACTAGGTAGTTGTACTTGTCAAACTGATATTTGACTATTAAAATGGGGAACCAATAAACTTATTTTTATCATGAAACATCCATACGGTTGGATCAATGAAAAATATTTTGGTTATATTACTAATATATTTGTCTATTAACATCCAGACGGTTTGGATCAATGAAAAAATATTTTAAAAAAAATTGAAACACCTATTCAGGGACTAAACACTAGGTAGTTGTACTATTAAAACTAATGTTTGATTTTTCAAATGGCAAACCAAATAAAATTTATTTTGATATAAACTTTGGTTATAACTAATATATATTGATATCCATACGTTTTGATCGATAAAACATATTTTTAAAAAATCGAAACACCAATTTAATTTGTTGCATTAATTTAGGATGATTTATTTTGTATACTAAAATTGTTCTAGCTCGCTACATTAAAGTAGATTATATGGTTGAATATATAATTTAGGGATTATAAATTTAATGTTTACAATATGGATATGGGATTAGAGTATATAATTCTCTTAAAGTAATCCAATCGTATAAGTATTTATAATTTTGATTATTCTTGTAGATTCCACATGATTTTAATTAATGCATTAATTGATTATCGAAAAAAAATTGTTTCCGTACGATTTTAGTTAATGTATTTGATATTATGTTATGTAATTCTTCTTAAAAAGTTATGATATATCTTTTAAATTCATGTATTCAAGATATATAATAAATATTTTTAATTATTTTTAAAATTTGAAATTTATATATATGTCAACCTCTATTAAAGATAGTATCTCTATAATAATATTTTAATCAGGCCCAACAATATTAATGTGTAGATGTTTTACTTCTATCATATTAATTTTAAAACATTCATAATGAGAATGCGAATAAAATATATTACATCAATTAAAATATAATAAAAATAAAAATTACATACACTAAGTAGTCCAATTAAAACATTTCTAATCCTAAATCACCAGCCCCTACAAATCAATCAAAAAATTAAATCAATTTCTTCTTTTTTTTAATTTACCTACACGGGCCGAATGTTAGAAGCCCAAGTCACAGGCCCTACAAATCAAAAGCTCTAAACCCTAAAGTTCATTCTTATTCGACATCAACATCCCCTGCGCCTCTGCTCTCAAATAGCTCAAATCTCTCCACTCTCCTGTCTTTCCTCTATGTCTCTCTTCAATTTGGTTTGCTATTTCTTCGACTTCTATATACCTCTCTCCCTATATATCCATCTCTCTCTATATATATCTCTCTCTCTATTTAGCTATCTTCACACCCGAGGTAACCCCTTTTTTTCTTCGAATAGTGTGTGTATTGATGTATGTATCGGGACGGATGTGGTAGTAGATGAGGCAATGGGAGCGTCTATAGTAGCATCACAACAATGTAATTTTCATCAGTCCGGGTAGCGCACTCAACATGTTTGATGAAATGTTTACTGAAAAAGAGATAGATTTAGTGTATTATAGTAGCAATCATTATACTGTTTAAGCCACTACGGATCTGGTTGTGTAGATATTGCTATTTTCTTTTCATTTGTTAGTAATATTTTGAATGATATTGTATTCAATATTGTGGTTGGTGAAATGATAGTTTCCAGAGAAGTCAGAATCGGAAGTCTATGAATCTTAATACGAAGCTTTCACTGGTTTTGTTTTGTTATATGAATTGTTACGGTCATTTGTTTTTTTTTTCATTTTAGTGGTGATTGTTGTTTTTTAAAATGTGGAAAGTGCAGCATTTGTATTGTTATTAGTTTACGTTAAAAGTTGTAAAAATGAAAGTGAACAGCAGCAGTTTTTGCTGGCTTTTTGGCCGAATAATGTGTTGCTTATTTTACGTCCATTTTCGTTGTTTTATATCCATATTCGTGGCCTACTAAAATAAGAATTTGATTTGAATTGGATTACCAGAATATGCCCGGGAATCCTGGAAGACCTAATCGTATTCTGTAAATTTTCTGATTTTCCGATGAGATTTTTTTAAAAACTTTTTTAATTAATTCAACCGGAGGAGGTTGAATTTAAAATTGAATTTTAGGACCATATATAGTCGAATTGAACTATTTGGGGCGGACCTTTAAATTTCTAGAAAATTCAAATTTTTGTGCGAGATTTTAAAATTTTAGGTTGAAAATTTAAATTCAATCGACTTTGGTTGAATTTTGTCAGTCGAATTTAAGCAGTTGTAGTTATCCGGTCGTAAATAGTCGGTTAAATTTAGTTAAATATGACTGAATCTCTAAATTCGACTCCCTTTATTACAACCAATTCAAAATCGGTCGAAATTAAGTAAATTTGATTGCGTGCAGTTGAATTAAGCTAAATTCGGCCGATTTTTTTCGGTCGAATTTAGCCTTGCTAGACCAGCTTATTAGCATTGGATGTATCTGATTGAGCATTTGTTGGACAAATTAAAACAAAAAGTCGGTGATAAAGTAAGAGTTGAGGGTTCAATTGCCCAACGATATATGGAGGAGGAGATTCTTAATATTTCTTCCTTTATTTTTCCTCTGACACGATTCATAATAAAGTTTCGTAACGAGATTTTGTTTAATGTGCAAATTCTGAGAATTAGAAGATTTCAAATATCTAATTCATTCTATTGGAAAAGAAGGAACTCGATCCTATGAATGATGAATAAACGAGAGCTAGCGGAAAGAATATGTTTCTTCTAAAACTCTCCTGAAGTTCAACCTTACCTAAGATATCAAATCTTACTTTAAAAATATGCGTAATATTTTTTGATAGTGACACTTATATGCATGATTTAAATTTTAAAAAGTAATAATGATCGTGTTATGAGACAACCTCGGAAACAACACCTCAAGAATTAGATTGTATTGTCAAGAGTCGATTTAAAACTTGGTTTAAGCAAAAGGTATTTATCTATTTAGCAACCTTAATTACATGTTTTATTTTAATTCTTATAATTACACATCTCATCACATGTTTTATTTTTAATTTTTTATCATTAGGTTGATAAAGATACACGTGGGAAGGACCTCATTTTAAGAGACTTGCTTGAAGGACCAATATTAAAAGTCATGACTTTTTCAGGAAGATGGATCCAATTCAGCGACCTCATTTTCCGCGAGAAAAGAAGAAGAAGAAGAAGAGCAAGAAGAAGAAGAAGAAAGAAGAAGAAGAAGAAGAAGAAGAAGAAGAAGAAGAAGAGAAGAAGAAGAAGAAGAAGAAGAAGAAGAAGAAGAAGAAGGAAGAAGAAGAAGAAGAAGAAGAAGAAGAAGAAGAAAGAAGAAGAAGAAGAAGAAGAAGAAGAAGAAGAAGAGAAGAAGAATGAAGAAGAAGAAGAAGAGAAGAAGAAGAAGAAGAAGAAGAAGAAGAGAAGAAGAAGAAGAAGAAGAAGGAAGAAGAAGAAGAAGAAGAAGAAGAAGAAGAAGAAGAAAGAAGAAGAAGAAGAAGAAGAAAGAAGAGAAAGAAGAAGAAGAAGAAAGAGAAGAAGAAGAAGAAGAAGCAGAAGAAGAGGGAGAAGAAGAAGAGGGAGAAGAAGAAGAGGGAGAAGAAGAAGAGGGAGAAGAAGAAGAGGGAGAAGAAGAAGAGGGAGCACGAAGAAGAGGGAGAAGAAGAAGAGGGAGAAGAAGAAGATGGAGAAGAAGAAGAGGAGAAGAAGAAGAGGGAGAAGAAGAAGAGGGGAGAAGAAGAAGAGGGAAGAAAGAAGAGGTGACAATGAAAATGGTGATGATGATAAAGATGATAACAGTTTTGATGATATTAAATAACGTTATTTGTAAATTTAATGATGATTTTAAATTCAAAGAATTAATTTTAGTAATTTTGTAATGACTACGATGCAAAGTAATATTGATTTTATGAAATTTATATTCGTATGATAATTTACAATGGTTTTTTTTAAGACCGACTTAAGGTTAATATTTGACCATTTTTTACCCATATTTTTCACAGAATATCGACCAATCAACTAATATAACCGACCACATCTTCATGAAAATGACGTCTCCTCAATCGATGGTCGGTTATGAGACCGGTTCCGATTACATAGAATTTAGGTGCCTTCAGATTAAAACCGACCAAATGTGCATGTTTGGCTTCGGTCGTTTTAACCTTGTTGGTCAATTTTAAATTTTAAAATTTATTTTAAACGATCCAATGTATGGATGTTAATTCATGTCAAAATATTTTTGTACACAAAAAAATTAAATTACCTTAAAAAGTCCAAATATGTTGTTATAAGTAAATTAGCAAATAATCATCAAAAATTTGAAATAAATAAATATAATTTTAAATTATAAAATACACATGATCTAACCGTATGAATGGACAAACTCAATGAAAATGAAAAAATGCACCAAAAAAATAAGCTATTAAAATAAAATTATAATTATAAGAGTGTGAACCATCATAATTTCAGTTAGTATGCCGCCATTACGTAGACAGAATAAGTTGAACTTAACATCCAATGTACATAGCATAAAATAAATTTATTTTAAAAGATCCAATTGTGTCAAAATATATTTATACACAATAAATTATATTATTTTAACGACTACAAATATGTTTTTATAAATCAATTAGCAATATCCTCGAAAAAGTGAAATAAACTATAAATTTAAAATTATAAAATACACATGATCTAACCGTATAGCTGGACAAACTCGATGAAAATGAACAAATGCACCAAAAAATAGGCTATTAAAATAAAATTATAATTCAATAGTGTCAACCATCATAATTTCAGTTAGTATGCCGCCATTATGTAGATAAAATAAGTTGAACTTGATATCCGATGATATAAATATAAAAACAAATTTATTTTAAACGATCAAACCATATGGATGTTAACTTCATGTCAAAATATATTTATACACAAAAAATTAGATTATTTTAACAAGTACAAAGACATTTCTATAAACAAATTAGCAAATTAACACAAAATGTGAAAATAATAATATAAATTTAAATTTATAAAATACACATGATCTAACCGTATTTATGGAAAAACTCAATGAAACTACATAAGTGTACCAAAAATTAGGCTATTTAAATAAAGTTAATCAAATTTTTATAAGATTGTTTTGAATTTTTCACGACAAAAAATTCCAACCACGCGGGGTTTCTAGGGTTGAGATAACTGGACCATTAGGATTTATAGGGGTTGTAGGGCTGAGCAAAACTGAACCAAAACCTGGAAAACCAAACCGAACCGTGCTATTTCGGTTCAGTCCATGACTTTTTCAGAAATTCGATCTATTCGGGTCCGGATCGAATAGACCGAAATAAATTGGTTTGGGTTCGGTTCTGTTAAAAAATATTCGGTCTGAGCCGAATAAACCGAATAGACCAATATAAATACTATCATTTATATTATATATTGTTACATATATCTTAAAAATTATAATCATAATTTTTTAATTTTTCATTGTATTTATAACACTCTTAATACTCTATATATCACCTTAGTTTAAGTTAGATTCTAAATTTAATAATTTCTGGCTTAAAATTTCAATACAAATTTATTTTTGAAAAAATTCGGTCTATTCGGTTCCAAAACTAACTGACGGTCCAAAACTATTCAGTTCGGTCCGGTCCGGTCAGGTCCAAGAAAAAATAGTAATTCGGTTTTTCGGTCTATTGGGTTCGTTCCGATTTTAGACTGAACCGACCGAATGCTCAGCCCTATAGGGTTGACATAACCGACTGCCTAATGATAAACTAACCGATCGTATATTTAGGGAAAATATTTTTTCATGAAAAATTAAAAACCCCGGCTTTAACATCAACGACATCGTATTGCATGTTGTACAGGTTCCAACACTAAAACCGACCAATATGCGGTCGGTTTAAACCTTAATATAAAAATTAAAAAAAAAAACGCTTCATATTTTCTTCTATCTCATTTTTCCCTCTTATTTTCACGCAAAATCAAGTAGATTAAACTAAAAATTCAAACGAAGTAATCGCTCAAAATAACAAAGAAACGGCTTCGACCTCAAAATCTCCTCTCTCTATTCCTCATGTTTCTCTCTCAATGTGAGTATATTTCACTCGATTATATATTTTTCACTCGAAGTATGTGTGTGTGCTTTGTTGTATGTAAATCTGTGAATCAAAGTTATATATATGTTTTTTGTGTGTGTAAATTATGAAGTTTAAATTGAACTTTTTCACTTCAAATCGAAGTTCAAATCATATTTTTTTCAGTTTGATGAGGTTTTTTGCAAGAAAAATGTTCGTCATTTTGGTCGGTTTGTTGAATATAAGTATATGTACAAATCTTGGGATTTTGTCAGTTTGTTGAATATAGGTATAAGTATAAAATCTATTTTTAGGGTTAACCTTTTAGGGGTTTGCTCTTTACAGCTCTTGTAATTCATTTCGTAATTGAAGTTTGTAATTGCACCTTATATGTGAGTTTTGAAGCTTTAATTGTGTTGAATATATAGTGAAATTAGATTGATTTGATGATTTAATTTGTGTAATTATTGGATAATATGTGTAATGGTTTAAGTTGATTATTTTTATCGTAGATTTGGTGTAATCATGTTATATGCATTTTATGTGACTGGATTTTATATGCATTTTTATGTATGTGTTGTGTTTTTAATGTATTATTGATGCAACTCGATTATGTGACTTAGTGCATACATTTTTTAGGCATTGTTATCATCGATTTGGTGGAATCAATTTTATCATCGATTGCTGGAATCATTTGTATGTTCGTATATTGTGCTAATATAGTCTTATATTTTCATTTTAGGATCTTTTTGCTTGGGTGCTACCTATGATCTTGATTACAATGGTATTGTTACGATGGCAAGGAAAGGCAAGGGGAAGGAGTTGAAAAAGAAAAAGGAAAGGGAAAGGGAAATGGAAAAGGTGCTAGCAAGGGCAATGAAAAAGGTACTAGTTAGGGCAATGGAAAAAGTGCTAAGGACAGTAGTGAAGCAAAGAGAAAGGGAAATGACAAGGGGACTTTGAGATTCGGACCCGAATGATCCGACTAAACACATGACACCTGCTGAAGAACGAGAGTGGCCAGGGAAGGCGACCTCGATCACAATCACGTAGAATCTATGGAGAAAAAACCGTCATTAGAGCCATATCACATTGATATTCTCCAATGGACAATAATTTAAATGCGTTTTTAAATTACATTCTTTTATATGATTGGTTGTACTTACAATTGTCCTCATATGATTAAGTTCATTATTTTTTAATATATACCATTGAAAATGATACCGCTAAAAAGACTTTGTTGAGCATGATTCGGGAGAAGTGGCCTATTGGGCTTTATAATTTTACCGACATTAAGAACATAATCCCTATTGGTTAAATGCAAGGGTTTTAGAGTTTCAAGTAAGTTAAAAACCCCATTTTTGTTTGCATTTGTTTCTTGATTTTACGATGCATTTATCCCTAAGTTTTGTTGTAAATTTTAGAAATATTATAGACATCTTAAGGGGCAAAGTCGTTCAAAAAAAGAAAAATAGTCAAAGATCACATCAAGGTGAAAATCAAAAGGATAATCAATGAGCTTAAAGAAGGAGTTGTGAGAAAAGCAAAAGAAGAGGGTGTTTCAAAGTTGTCTTTAAAGCCGCCCTATTGGTCCTTTGCTTTTTCAAAAGATCTTTTAAAGTATTGGGAGACAAATGAAGGGCACTTACATAGGTCATTGGGGATCTGCTAACCGCTAACAAGTTGAATGATTGCATAGTTCCGGTACTCGGTAATTTAACAAAGTGCAAGAGGTAATGATATTTCTTCTTTCAGGCATACACACAGACACATACACGTTTATTTCATTTAATATTATCAACTAAGAATGTGCTAATATAAGTTATTTAATATTTTAAAAGGTAATGATGAACAAAAATAAGAAGAAACCGACTAGACTTGAGGTGTGGGATAAGTCTCATATGAAAGTTGGATTCAATCAGGAAAATCCTGTCTACACTACTCCGGTTGCCATGTGCATTACGGTAATATTGATTTTTTTTAGTCTACATGTGCATTCTCATTTTTATTTTAAGCTTTTATATATTTTAAATGTTCCAATGAAGCTTGAAAATTGTGTAGGAATGATATGCCGCTATTTTTTAGCGTATGTCCTTGGAGGTGACACAAACGGGTGATAGAGATTAGTCCTGGGATTGGTGGATGGAAGCATTGGGGGTCCTCGAAGATACAAAGCCAAAGAAAAATTATTTGTTGGATTCCCCAATGCTTGAGCCACCGATCTCTTGCCTACATTAATTACCCACTATCGAGATTCCACCCAAAATAAAGTCGGCTCATCATCATTCGCTCCTAGACAATGTGAAGCCATCCCCGACAATGGTGAGAAATATGCTTACGGAGATTCGTGCTAATCCAAATCAGTTCGCTCACCAACTATCCGATGAGGAGATAGCCATATTTGCACGTACTGCTCTTGAGGCCTCGGATCCATCCTCTGAAACAAGTCAAAGATTGCAATGGAATAGCCTAATTTGTGGTGAGATTGTACACATTGTTGGGACTCTGGTTGAAGATATCGTCCAGAAAATCGAAGCTCATGTTGCTAAGGTATAAACTAATTCTATTGTTTAATTATTTGTTTTCATTTTAATTAATTTGTTTCTTCTTTTTATTTAGTTTATACTTGTGCATATAGGAAAACAATCGGCGTGTTTTGAAAGATGATAAGGATTATACATCCGAGGATGAGGTCACGGATGATGAGGATGTTGATGATATCGATGGGGATGGTGGCAGGAGGATGAAGAAGGTGAATCATCCGAAGTTTCCTTGTTGGGTTAGTTAATATTTGTCGTTTATAAGATGATTGTAATGTATAACTTTATCGTTTATGGGATGATTCTCATTTGTAGTGAAAATTTGTCGTTTAATGTTTTGGTTCGTAATACTTTGCGGTTTGATGCTCCGGTTATCGGACTTAACATTTTTGTTTGAATGGATATATTATGGTTTATGACATTATAGTAGTGTTTGTGAATGATTTGAGGTAGTTTATGAATTTTATTGATTGGTTTTGTTGTTTGATTGAATTAGAGTGGTTTTGTATTGATTACTGAATTTTAATGCATTTGTCTTGAATTGGATTGGTTTTGAATGGCACTACAGAGAACCTGCAATTTTTTTTGTAAATTTAGCCTCAAACTAACCGAAAACAGACATAACCGACCGTATTTTATCATAATAATTCCCAGAAAACTGACCACCGGGACACATAACCGACCACCTTCTTCATAAAACTGACCATCTCCTTAGTAGGATGGTCGGTTCTAGAACGGTCGGTTATGTTTATTTAAGTTGGCTTCTTATTTTAAACCGACCATTGTGCACCTTTTGACTACGGTCGGTTTTGACTTTCAGTCAACATCTAGCATCACAAACATAACGACCGTCCGTGATCGGTTTTAGTCTGATGACATGGCACCACGTGTGCACACGTGGTTACATGTGTATAAAGTGGCCTCACACATTTGTTTTGTGCAAATGAACATAACCGACAGTGTTTCTGTTCGGTTTTGATGGCTTAACCCGACTAAATCTCATAACCGACCTGTCTTAAACCGACCACTGAAGTTCGTCTGTTTTATTCTTTAAACCAACCATTTTGGCTTAAAACGGTCCAATTTAGTTGGTCGGTTTTGTCCTATTTTTTTGTAGTGGTATGATGATTATTGACTCAATAAACTTACAAATATATTAAAGGAAATGAAAAAACAGGAATCATCAGTAATGGCAGAGCTTGGTGAGAGACTAAAGCGTCTAAATCCACTTCCTAAAGCCTAAAAATCGCCCAGGTAGTATATATGATAAATAAGCAGTGACGGGTCTAAGCAAGAGCCAGCTCTGTGAAATCAAGAGCCAACTTTGGTTAAGTCATTGTAAATGATGACTGAGCAAAGATGGCTCTAAATAGAGATAGTTGTGGCAATTACCATGTTTCGTCGTAATCCCCTTCTAACTGGTCTAGTTGCAGAGCCGTTGCTTATTTATATATAATTTGTTGAGTTTCTCGATTATTTAATAGCCTATTCAAAATCATAATTTTTTCTTTCTCAGGAAGGAAATTATGAAAAGATAAATAAGTTAAGTGTATTACTTTCTCGAAGATTCTGGATTTGATTCCGTTTCCGACCAGCAGATGATATCCCTCGCTATACATTCGAGATGATGTTGTTGTGCATATAGATATGCTTAATGCATATTTCTCCGAGAATTACATTATCTACTTGAAAGATATACAAGGTAGTTGTTTGAGGATAGATGACACTGAGGTAATTAGTCTCTTATAAAAAGATCAACAAATATGCATACCTATTTGTTGTCTATACTAATTTAGATGTACCTAAATTATCATATCTACTGATTCCTACCTAAAATAGGGTGTAAAAATTAATTTTATTTCTACATGTAACTATCTACAATCATAGTTTTATGGCCAGGCCCTTGGTTTTGTTCCAATTATCTAATTGTTTCCTTAGATTTTGTTGGTTACTTTGTTCACTTGCTCTGATGTCGTTGGTACCAGGTTGTTTCACTTTTTAATTTAATTGAATTTTAATAATAATTTATGTTATATGTACATGCCCAAATAAAAATGCACTTGTGTGCCTAATTCATATTCTTCGACGTAACAGCCAATTCTGATCCATGTTCTTGGATGTAACAGCCAAGCCTCTACTCAGCTCACTTGTATTCCGATGAGTGCAGAAATATTTATTAATCATTTTTGTCTTTTTATTTGCGTGATATTTTTATGAGGATGTGCTAAATAAGTTTCTCTAAACTTGTATAGCTTCCATTGTTTAAAAGGTTATTAATATTAGGGTATTTCTGAAGTTGGAGTATATCTTCATTATTATATTTTTAAGATACCATGTTGATGGTCTAATTCAAAATTATTATATAGAATAAAGGATTAACTAATCAGCTGTACAAATTTGATTTTCAAGGAGTTCTAAACAGCAACACGAATATCTCGGTTAAGAATATTTAAATGACCGTGAAGTATTTTTGTGGTAATTATTTTGGTAGTTCACGATGTATCTATATCCAATGTGGCTATGTTTGGAGTCATCGGAATTTGTCAGTTGGGTATCATTAATTAGTTAAATATTTTGTTTAGGATGTTGGATGTAAATGGGTTGACATATTTGTTTCTCAATTGGAAAAATAGATATAATGGGTTGACATATTTGTTTTGAATTGGAAAAATAGATGTAAATGGGTTATAATAGTGGATGCTTTTGTTATGGAATGTTGAATTATGTTCTATTGTAACTTGATCTCAAATTGGTTAGTATCATTTTATGATTCAAGTTTAGTTAGTTTGATTCTTTGGTATTAAATGTATGTGATGTAAAATGTAAAAAAGCAAAGGAACATTCATCGGAGAATAATGTAAAAAGCACTATTATCATGACATAATAACTATAAACGGATGTCAAAAATATATTTTACATATAAAGTAAAGTAAATAACATCTTATGTCCACAAAGAATGGATGTTAAACTAGAATATAGATAATTAAAAACAAAAGAAGTCAATTTCTTTAAATTTTGAATTTGTTTATCGGACATTGTTATTCCCAAGGAACTAACAATGATATTTACAGAAGGGGGGTTGAATGTAAATCTCAAAACTTTTTCAAGTTTTGAGCAGTTTCAAAGACTATGTGTTTTGATGAACAAGTGTGTGTGAATTACTTTGAGCTGGTGCAGACAGATATATATTCAAACACAAATGTAAAGAACACAAAAGACTTAAAAACTTTTCTGGTGGATTTGTTGTTCCACCAGAGATGTGCTATTTCAGAAAATCTGTGATTCAAGAAATAGATCACAGCTGCTTCCTAGTACAAACTAGATATTTTCTCTCAATGTATTTCTAAACAGCTCTGGAAAATTTACATTCTAATTACTAGCTGCAAGTTGGTTTCACTACAAAAAATAGGCTTAAATACAACTGATTTAAATTCAACTGGGGTTAAATTCGACCGCAGGCGGTCGAATCCTTTGGACACGGCTAAATTCGACCGGACTCGGTCGAATTTAAACGGTCGTATTCAAACAGTCATATTTAGGACCAATTTTAACCGAAAACGGTTGAAATTAAAACGGTCGAAATTAAACCGGTCGAATTTAGGGTCGAAATTAAACCGGTCGAATTTAGCCCCTAAATTCGACCGAATTTTTTTCTAGTCAAATTTAGCCCTAATTAAAAAGTGGAGGGAATTTTCCCACCAAATAATTTATTTGACACTCCTAAATTCAACCGATTTATGTTAAATTTTATATTTAAAAATGGCGGGAAATTTACTCACACTTTTAAATTTTTGAAAAAAATGAGGGAAATTTCCCGCCCTTTTTGAAGTTCAATTGAATTCGGTTGTATTTAGGTTTTTTCAGAATTTTAATTTTTAATAAAAATACTTATTTAAATGTTAGTGAATATTTTGGAATTATAAATATGGGAGAGAATATTTTTGAAATTTAGGACTAAACACTAGGTAGTTGTAATAGTCAAACTGATGTTTGACTTTTAAAATGACAAACCAAATAAAATTATTTTGATCTGAAATTTTGATTATGTTACTAATATATATATATATATATATATATGACATCCATAAGATTAGATAGTTGACAAATATTTTTAAAAAAATTGAAACACCAATTCATGACTAAACAGTAGGTAGTTGTACTAGGTAGTTGTACTAGTCAAATTGATACTTGACTTTTAAAATGACAAACCAAATAAAATAATTTTGATCTGAAATTTTGGTTATATCACTAATATAATTTACATCCATACAGTTGATCTATGAAAAATATTTTTTAAAAAATTGAAACACCAATTCAGGACTAAACACTAGTTACAAGTAAAACTGAAGCCTCATTGTTGAAATGGAAAACAAAATAAAATTATCATGAACTAAAACTTTGGTTATATCAATATTATATATATATATATATCTATTGAAATCCATATGGTTGGATCGATGAAAGATATTTTTAAAAAAAATGAAACACCAATTCAGGACTAAACACTAAATAGTTGTACTGATGTTTAACTATTAAAATGGGGAACCAAATAAAATTATTTTTATCCAAACTTTGATTATATCACTAATATATATATTTATTGACATCCATAAGGTTAGATAGTTGAAAAATACTTTACAAAAAATTGAAACACCAATTCAGGACTAAACAGTAGGTAGTTGTACCAGTCAAACTGATACTTGACTTTTAAAATGACAAACCAAATAAAATTATTTTGATCTGAAATTTTTTTATCACTAATATAATTTACATCCATATATTTTACCGATAAAAAATATTTTTAAAAAAATCGAAACACCAATTCAGGACTAGACACTAGTTAGCTGTACAAGTGAAACTGATGTCTGACTGTTGAAATGGAAAACGAAATAAAATTATCCTGAACAAAAACTTCGGTTATATCACTAATGTATATATCTATTGACATCCGTATAGTTGGATCGAAATACCAATTCAGGACTAAATACTAGGTAGTTGTACTTGTCAAACTGATATTTGACTATTAAAATGGGGAACCAAATAAACTTATTTTTATCTGAAACATCCATACGGTTGGATCAATGAAAAATATTTTGGTTATATTACTAATATATTTGTCTATTAACATCCATACGGTTGGATCAATGAAAAATATTTTAAAAAAAATTGAAACACCTATTCAGGACTAAACACTAGGTAGTTGTACTATTAAAACTAATGTTTGATTTTTCAAATGGCAAACCAAATAAAATTTATTTTGATATAAAACTTTGGTTATAACTAATATATATTGATATCCATACGTTTTGATCGATAAAACATATTTTTAAAAAATCGAAACACCAATTTAATTTGTTGCATTAATTTAGGATGATTTATTTTGTATAATAAAATTGTTCTTAGTCGCTACATTAAAGTAGATTATATGGTTGAATATATAATTTAGGGATTATAAATTTAATGTTTACAATATGGATATGGGATTAGAGTATATAATTCTCTTAAAGTAATCCAATCGTATAAGTATTTATAATTTTGATTATTCTTGTAGATTCCACATGATTTTTAATTAATGCATTAATTGATTATCGAAAAAAATTGTTTCCGTACGATTTTTAGTTAATGTATTTGATATTATGTTATGTAATTCTTCTTAAAAAGTTATGATATATCTTTTAAATTCATGTATTCAAGATATATAATAAATTTTTTAATTTATTTTTAAAATTCGAAATTTATATATATGTCAACCTCTATTAAAGAATAGTATCTCTATAATAATATTTTTAATCAGGCCCAACAATATTAATGTGTAGATGTTTTACTTCTATCATATTAATTTTAAAAACATCATAATGAGAATGCGAGTAAAATATATTACATCAATTAAAATATAATAAAAATAAAAATTACATACACTAAGTATGTCTAATTAAAACATTTCTAATCCTAAATCACAGCCCCTACAAATCAATCAAAAATTAAATCAATTTCTTCTTTTTTTTAATTTACCTACACGGGCCGAATGTTAAAAGCCCAAGTCACAGGCCCTACAAATCAAAAGCTCTAAACCCTAAAGTTCATTCTTATTTGACATCAACATCCCCTGCGCCTCTGCTCTCAAATAGCTACAAATCTCTCCACCTCTGTCTTTCCTCTATGTCTCTCTTCAATTTGGTTTGTATATTCTTCGATTCTATATACCTCTCTCCCTATATATCCATCTCTCTCTATATATATCTCTCTCTCTATTTATCTATCTTCACCCCGAGGTAACCCCTTTTTTCTTCGAATAGTGTGTGTATTGATGTATGTATCGGGACGGATGTGGTAGTAGATGAGGCAATGGGAGCGTCTATAGTAGCATCATCAACAATGTAATTTTCATCAGTCCGGGTAGCGCAATCAACATGTTTGATGAAATGTTTAACTGAAAAAGAGATAGATTTAGTGTATTATAGTAGCAATCATTATACTGTTTAAGCCACTACGGATCTGGTTGTGTAGATATTGCTATTTTCTTTTCATTTGTTAGTAATATTTTGAATGATATTGTATTCAATATTGTGGTTGGTGAAATGATAGTTTCCAGAGAAGTCAGAATCGGAAGTCTATGAATCTTAATACGAAGCTTTCACTGGTTTGTTTGTTATATGAATTGTTACGGTCATTGTTATTTTTTCATTTTAGTGGTGATTGTTGTTTTTTTAAAATGTGGAAAGTGCAGCAATTTGTATTGTTATTAGTTTACGTTAAAAGTTGTAAAATGAAAGTGAACAGCAGCAGTTTTTGCTGCTTTTTGGCCGAATAATGTGTTGCTTGTTTTACGTCCATTTTCGTTGTTTTATGTCCATATTCGTGGCCTACTAAAATAAGATTTGATTTGAATTGGATTACCAGAATATGCCCGGAATCCTGGAAGACTAATCGTATTCTGTAAATTTTCTGATTTCCGATGAGATTTTTTTTAAAACTTTTTTTAATTAATTCAACCGGAGGAGGTTGAATTTAAAATTGAATTTTAGACCATATATAGTCGAATTGAACTTTTGGGGGACCTTTTAAATTTTCTAGAAAATTCAAATTTTTGTGCGAGATTTTAAAATTTTAGTTGAAAATTTAAATTCAATCGACTTTGGTTGAATTTTGTCAGTCGAATTTAAGCAGTTGTATTTATCCGGTCGTAAATAGTCGGTTAAATTTAGTTAAATATGACTGAATCTCTAAATTCGACTCCCTTTATTACAACCAATTCAAAATCGGTCGAAATTAAGTAAATTTGATTGCGTGCAGTTGAATTAAGCTAAATTCGGCCGATTTTTTTCGGTCGAATTTAGCCTTTTTTCTTGTAGTGCTTATATATCACCAAGTTTTACAAGTGAAGATAAAAATATAAAATACAATTGAAAAGATTCTTCACATGTTTCTTCTTCATTTCTCTATCCAATACAATCTAGGATAATCTGTGAATCTTTGAATACTTCCTTGTTTGCACCAGAATGGAAATGCTGCATTTTCTTGATTCCTCCAAGTGGCTGCCACATTCCAATTGTCTCTGTCAACCCATATGCCTTTGTCAGCTTAGGAATTGTCACTGTCAACTGTTATAGAACTTAGCATCTGTTGAAGCTTTCATCCGTTGAAGGTTTTATCCGTTGATGCATTAGCAGTTGAAGCTTTATCCGTTGATGCACTCATCCGTTGATGGATGTTATCCGTTGAAGCTTTAGAGACATCCGTTGAAGCTTTGTTTCTTATCCGTTGAAGGCCTTTAACTTATCAGTTGATACTACTTCATTTATACAGAATTACAAGGCATGAAATATTTATAGTTAGCCCTCCTATTTGCATATCCACTAGTAGTCAACATGACTTATAATTTCCCACAACATCTAAGAATTATAACTTGAATACAGAAACTGAAATGTGCTACAATAATAAACTTATTTCTAAGTAAAGCTACTCCATCAACGGATAGCCAAATGGTCTTATCCGTTGAGGCTACAAACACCAGATTTCTACTTAAGTGTTTTGTTTAACTTATCATCAAACTAATACATATATTCCTAACAATCTCCCCCTATTTATGTCTACTAGAATTGTAGGCATAAATTTGGGTTTAACTTGATGATAACAAAACACTTAACAAATATCAACTGACATCAAGTAGAAATTCAAAAGTGCTGCAAAAGTGTATGTACTGAGATATGAAATCGACAATGTCTCGGTCTAATTTCAGCATTCTCTTATAAAATGTCAGTACAAGGTTGTTAAATTCATTGTAATGACGTGTAGTTAACAAATTCATTGTGTATATATCATCGTGTGTTGCTTTGTTAACGTACCTTGTGGGTATTCATTACAAAATTTCACGATGTGACTACTTAACAAGTATATATAATATAAATTTATATATATAATTTGTATGATCATTAATCAACGCAATATAAACTTATGTATATGAAAATGGTTGTTCGGTACGTATTCCTTGTATAGTATTGACATAGAATTTGGGTAAATGCTAATTAAACATGTGTTTGTAGGGTTTTTTTTTAAAATTAACAGTTTACGGGGAGAAGAAATGTCGCACTCCATTACATTTCTCTAAACATCTCTTTAAGTTACATTTATTTTTTCAATATATGTTGTTTGAGACCTTATATAATAAAATTGTCCCACAAAGTGCCAACACCTTTATTTCACTGACTTCTTAATTGTATGTTTGAGAGTGCTATCATCTCAAGAACTAGGCATTTAACTCTACCTGATTAAAGAGATGTTAAAGGCGTTTTTGCAACTTCACCCGATTAAATCCGTTTGGAAACTTCAACCCAACTAATGAAAATAAATATGTAACTGAACCTTACCCGTTATACATCGGTTTGGATTGGTTTTGGTCAATCTAAATGGGTTAAATAATTATATATAAAAAACTATTCGTTAAGGGAACCTATGGTCATCAATAACATCATAATTCATAATATAATTATTCTACGAGAACATTAATCATTGTCTTGATTGTGTCTTTCGGTGCCTTGTAAACGTTACCTATTATGGGCTCTAAACATGTAATCTAAATATGAATCATGATGGAGACTGACATAAAGGTTACCCCAAACATGCATGTCTAATATAAGCTTTACGAATATTTAGACATAACAAATTACATAATGCCTTGTTTGGAAACAAGCATTTCATTTTAAATGAAAGATTTCAAATGACATGATTTGAATTGTCATTTCAAATTCCTATATTTACACTAAAATTTGATTGCCTTGAATTTCAAATAAAATCCAAATCCAAATTCTTTAGCTTATCCAAACATGTTATTTGATCAAATCTAGAATTTTAAATGAAATCTAACTTACCAAACGGGCACTAAAGGAAAATATTTAAGCAAAAATAAAAATAGGAAAATGAGTTAAAAGGCGTTGAAAGTGCTACCAAGATCCACATTTGGGAACAGTTTAGGCCATACAATTTTACTGAACTACTAAGCACAATTTACTAAATATTAAGCTGGTCAATTAAAGTCGTGATAACTACTTTAAACATTAAAATGAAGAATAATTATATTTTCTGATTCAGTGTAACGACTTAATAAAATAACTCCCATTTGCGTCCCTAACCTTGTGGTAATATATCTTGTCGGGAATACTTATACTAAATGAAGGCCAAATGAAATAGAAATTAGACTCTAAAAATGTAGTTATTTCTGCATGAACCCTCTCTAATATCTTAGTGTGTGTCTGTTAAGATTACATATAAAACGTTTCACATGTTATTGACTATTGATGCAGCCCCATATGATAACTCATATTTCAAATCTTGACGCGGACATGTTAAAATGGTAATGAAGCCATAACTAATGTACGAACTATAATTAATTAGCACAATTTTACAAATCATGTTTGGGTTGGGTTGGGTTTGGAAATGGTTAAAAAAATTTAAATCCTAACTCAGTCCATTATATTTGGGTTAAACAAATTATCTAATTAAACGGTGAGTTGGGTCGATTTTGCAGTTTGGTCGATTTTTTGTTCACCCTTAATCTGAGGTCATGTGGACCCATTATTTCTCATATCTAGATATGTAGATAGAATATTTTATTTTGTAATCTCTTTCTTGGACAAGATAACATCTTTTTCCAAGATATTATCAATAATTTACTTGTGAATTTTCAAGCCTAAAATCGATGTAACAAGATTCTTTAAAAAAATAAAATAAAATTATAATTGGATTTTCATAATATATGGAATGAACTAATGAAAAATGAATATAGTTTAGAATGCCGGTCCAATCCATTAACGGGGTGTATTTATTTCAAATTTAATGGATCGATAATAATCCATAGAATTTAAAAGATTTTCGTTGATTATTATTGTTCTTGGATTTTGACGGAGTTGATAGAAAAATCTTGTAGAGTCTTGATATTTTTGTGAAGTTTTTTAGAAATTCTTCAAAATCTCATGTATTTTATAGATATTTCAAAAGATTAAAAATGTACTTGTAAATTCATCAAAATCCACAACATTTTCAAATAAAAAAACATCCACACTTTCGAATACCATCAGATTTTGATGAATTTTTAAAAATCCAAATTGAATATCACCAGATTTCCGTAGACATTTTAAAATCTAGATCAAATATATTCATCTTTTAAAAAACTTTTATAATCTCTATTGAATACCATGAGATTTTAAATGAATTTTTAAAATCCCAGTTGAATAACTCTTGATTTTAAGAATCAAATAAAATCTTTTAAAATCTTGATTGAATACACCCCTCTTCGTAATTACAATACATTATTGTTAATGATTATCTATAAATTTAATGCTTTTTCAAAATCTCTATCGATTCATTATCTACTAAATTATTTATATCTATAAATACCCCACTGACCAACAATGTATTCCTCAGCGAGTCACATATTCGTATAAAAAACTCATTTCCATGGCAAGTTTTGGGTTTGTAATAGTGTTAGCGTTGATGGCTTTAGCAGGTAACATTGGTATAGAAGCTAGAAATTTAAAGTTAGAGGACATCAAAGTCGTACAACAAGATCCATCTCAATACTTTCACATGTTGCCTAAAGGTCCTGTTCCTCCATCCGGACCTAGCGGTCCACCACCAGAGATATCCTCATCTCAGTACTTTCACATGTTGCCTAAAGGTCCTGTTCCTCCATCTGGACCTAGCGGTCCACCCCAGAGGTATCCTCTTCTCAGTACTTTCACATGTTGCCCAAAGGTCCCGTTCCTCCATCCGGGCCTAGTGGTCCACCGCCCGAGATATCCTCATTTGGACATGTTTCAATCACTACCATGCCCAAAGGCTATCATAATCCTCGCGTTGGACCGCCACCAACTCGCAATTAGTCATAATTTAAGTTGTAATAAACTGTTAATTGGTGATGGTGAATAATCAATGACATGTGCACACCCTTCCGCCTTTTGTCATATGTTGTGTTTATGTGTTATTTAATTGGGTCGTGTATCAGTATTTTACAATGACTTTTAACTTCAAATAATTTTATAAGGTTCATATAAACAAAAAATTACTTATATATGCACGTAATCACGTAAGTAAAAATGTTAAATACTAACATTTGATATGCAATTAATGTAATTCAATAATTAAATACCCGACCCATTTTTGTACTTTTCGACTTGTTTGGCATATACATGCAAAGTTTGATTTTTATTTCTAGCACATATGAAACAGTATTAATAAAAAAATTAATTTTATAGTAATTTAATTAGATAATACTTTCAAATATTACAACTTCTACTTATCAAAGCAAATAAAAAATAAAAGAAAATATGTAGTGGAAAAATAGTGACTTATGTGTTAACTCATCTATCCTTTTCGTTAAATAGTTATTTATATGTAAAATACCGATTAATATTATTATTTTAGTAGTAACTTAAAATATTATAAAATATATGTAACTAAATCAGCAAATATAAAAAAATTGATTAAAATGTTATTTTATAACTCTACCTACCTATTAAGTGAATGATTACTAACATAAAAGATATATTGGCATAGTGGTATTGAAGTGTGCGTGTGATTTTCGCATTAACATAATACAAAACGTATTCTAAGATACACCATAAGCTTGACTAATAAAATAAAAATATTCTAAAATAAAAAAAAATATTAGTCGATATAGTAAGATATTATGAAATAAAAAAAAGTAACTTAATCCACCAACATCGATGAGATTTTTTTGTTCCATCAAATTCCTGATCAACAATCCATTAAAATTTATTAAAATCGGTGTAAAATTAAAAAAAAGTCAATGTAAATAAATCTCTCAAAAGAGATTACAAAGTGAGTAAATTTATCAATATTTTCCCAATATTACCCTCCTTGACGGTGGTGACTTGACGGTGGTGAATTGCTGGTGGTGAATAAGAGGTCACATTTAAGTGAAAATGTATCATTAAATTAATGACTTTTAATAAGTATAAAAATTTGAGAAGAGATTAGTTGTGGGGCGGAGAGAGTAAATAAAAATGAATTTACAAAATTTAATAAAATTTATAAATTATTTTCAATCCATCAAATGAATAGAAATGTGAGGACCCCAATTTTTATTTCCCTAATTTTTTCTCAAATGATGATGTGTTAATCAGTAACATTTTTTAATAATAATATGGGATATGCACCCAAAATCAAAATTTAACATTTGTCATACCATTTCATTTGTGATTAAATTGAGGAAAATATTTGAATAAACTAGCCTAGCTCTTAAATGAATACAACCCTTAGGTTTTTGCTTACATGGTTGTATCAATGCGATACTTATAAATTAAAATAACTTTTTTTTTTCGAAATAAATAACGACATGTAAGCACAATTACTTATGTTCTAACTATGAATATACATCGGCTTGCTTCAATTCGTTTTGAATTATGCATCTAACTATTATATAAAACTGCAATATTAAAAGTTTAGATTTTTAATTTTAGGTTCGGTTTTCGGTAATTTAATTTAATAATAAAATAATTATTACATTTTTCAAAAATATCACGTGTATGTCTATTTAATAAAATAAAAATAAAATGATAGTTAAAAATAATTAACCAATTACCACTTTTTGCTAAAACACATATTATCGTTCTAATTTTTCTAAACAAATCTCTTCTTTTTCAAAAATAACAAAACAATTCTATTTTCTAAAATAAGATAATAATCTTGTAATCAGTGTTCTAAAAATTGGCCAGTTAACTGATTAATCGGCTGATTAATCGGAGTTCGAACATGTCTCGTCTCGATTAACCAGAAATCAACTGAAAGTTTGGGTTTCTAAAAAATCAGTCAAAATCGGCTGATTCTGTCAAAAATCGGTGAGTTTGGGTCAAAAATCGTTCAATGCCGTCAAATGGTGTAAATTAAAAAAATTAAGAAAAATTGAAATTCAAAAAAATATTTAATATTTAATAAAATATTGATTAATAATAAAAATCTCTATTAATTGAACAAGTTTCTTCAATTAAATTACCCTTATTTATCATTTACAATCTCATGTAGTTGATTTTTCTATGTAACTAATTTTAGCATATTACGAATTTATATCTATATATAGCAGTTACTAACTTTCGAACTACAAAATAGTTAGTATTAATTATGATGCATGATTCAACTATCAAAAAAATGTATAAAACACTTAAAAATCAAATATGAATTAAAGATACGTGATATTATTTTCTTAATATTTATGAAAGGTTAATGAAATTTGATTAAAATTATTTCATTAATAATTAACTAAATTTTTTCTGATTAATCGATCCTATTAATCACTGATTATTCGATTAATCACAAAAGGTAACCCCACCGAACAATGCCGATTTTAAATTTTAAAACACTAGTTGTTTATAAAAAACAAACCAATTACTTTTTTCAAATAAAACTCATTATCTATTCAAATCACTTATTTATGCTAAAAAATTGAATTCATATCAAATTAAAGAGTCAGGTAATATTGAAGAAATAAATTAGTTTTATTTAGTTGTTGATATATGCGAAGTTTGTTCAATTTTCATATCATGTCTGCAATGCACAACTTAAAACAGGAGGCCACCACCCCATACACGTGATCTTCCTCGATGCAAATGAATAGATAGATATATAGATATAATTGGAATTATGTAGATAAAAAGATAGATACATATATGGATACATATAGATATATGAATATAGATTCGAATTATGTACCTCACCTCATACTCATGTACTAGTATGAGATTGAAACAAGTGTAAAAAATTTAAAAAACAAATTTTAGTATTTACCAAAATTCCATTAAAAATGTATAAAAACAATTTATATTTCAGAAGAACTATATAAGGTAGGATTGTTGATTGGTCGGGTTGGTCGAGTTAAAGCCGTTTTTGCAACTTCACCCAATTAAATCAGTTTGGAAATTTCAACCCAACCTATGAAAATAAATTTATAACTGGACTTTACCCGTTATACATCGGTTTGGATTAGTTTGGTTCGGTCTAAAAAGGTAAAATAATTATTATGAAAAACTATTCACTAAGAGAACCTATGGTCATAAATAACATCATAATTCATAATATAAGTATTCTTCGATAACATTAATCATCGTTTTAATTGTGTCTTGTGGTGCCTTGTAAACGTTACTTATTAGGGGCTCTTAACAAGTAATCTAAATATGAATAATGATATATACTGAACATACAGGTTACCCCAAACATGCATGTCTAATTTAAATTTTAGGAATATTTAGACAGAACAAATTACATAAAGGAAAATATTTAGCAAAAAGAAAAAATACAGGAAAATGAGTTATAAGGCGTTGAAAGTGATACCAAGATCCACGCTTGGGAACACTTTAGGCCATCTAATTTCACTGAACTATTAAGCAATTTTTACAGAAATATTAAGCAGTTCAGGCGTGATGACTACTTTAAACATTAAAATGAAGAAGATAATAATATTTTCTGATTCAATGTAACGACTTAATAAAAAAACTCCCATTAAAATGAAGAACATACAGGTTACCCCAAACATGCATGTCTAATTTAAATTTTACAAATATTTAGACAGAACAAATTATATAAAGGAAAATATTTAGGAAAAAGAAAAACTACAGGAAAATGAGTTATAAGGCGTAGAAAGTGCTACCAAGATTCACACTTGGGAACACTTTAGGCCATCTAATTTCACTGAACTATTAAGCAATTTTTACAGAAATATTAAGCAGTTCAGGCGTGATGACTACTTTAAACATTAAAATGAAGAAGATAATTATATTTTTTGATTCAATGTAACGACTTAATAAAAAAACTCTCATTTGAAGGCCCTGATCTTGTGGTAATATATCTTGTCGGGATCTTGTGGTAATATATCTTGTCGGGAATAATTATACTGAATGAAGGCCAAATGAAATAAAAAATAGCCTCTAAAAATGTAGTTGTTTCTACATTGACCCTCTGTAATATCTCAGTGTGTCTATTAAGATTGCATAAAATACCTTTCACAGGTTATTGACAATTAATGCAGCTTCATATGATAACTCATATTTCAAATCTTGATGCAAACATGTTAAATGGTACTGAAATCATACCTAATGTATTAACAATAATTATTTAACACAATTATATAAATCAGGTTGGGTTGGTTGGGTTGGGTAAGGGTTAAAATTTGTTAAATCCTGACCCAACCCATTATATATGGGTTAGAAAATATTACCTAAATAAACATCATGTTTTGAATGGTTTAGCTCGTTCGGCTAAAATAAAGGGTGTGGCATGTTGGGTCAATTTTTCGGTTTGGTCGATTTTTTGTTCACCCATATTTGAGTTCATTCGGCCAATTTTTTCTTATATCTAGATACATTGATAGAATATTTTATTTTGTAATCTCTTTTTTGGACAAGATAACATCTTTTTTCCCAGAAAATCAATAATTTACTTGCAAATTTTTAAGCCTCAAATCGATGTTAAAAATTATTACCACTTACAATTTGTGAACTTTTTTATCGGCGCCTATTGTGGATGCAATCACGGCAATTTCTAAATTTTTCCAAGATTTATGCTCATCTGTGGTTTCAAAAACTGATTTGGAAATAATGGAAAAATCGTTATCAAAGCAGTGTGTTTGTTGGAAATATTTTTTTCTCAAAGTTGGTTTGATTCAATGGAACACTTGGTTTTCATTTAGTCGGAGAAATTAGACTTGCTAGACCAGCTTATTAGCATTGGATGTATCTGATTGAGCATTTGTTGGACAAATTAAAACAAAAAGTCGGTGATAAAGTAAGAGTTGAGGGTTCAATTGCCCAACGATATATGGAGGAGGAGATTCTTAATATTTCTTCCTTTTATTTTTCCTCTGACACGATTCATAATAAAGTTTCGTAACGAGATTTTGTTTAATGTGCAAAATTCTGAGAATTAGAAGATTTCAAATATCTAATTCAATCTATTGGAAAAGAAGGAACTCGATCCATGAATGATGATAAACGAGAGCTAGCGGAAAGAATATGTTCTTCTAAACTCTCCTGAAGTTCAACCTTACCTAAGATATCAAAATCTTACTTTAAAAATATGCGTAATAATTTTTGATAGTGACACTTATATGCATGATTTTAAATTTTAAAAAGTAATAAGATCGTGTTATGAGACAACCGGAAACAACACCTCAAGAATTAGATTGTATTGTCAAGAGTCGATTTAAAACTTGGTTTAAGCAAAAGGTATTTATCTATTTAGCAACCTTAATTACATGTTTTATTTTTAATTCTTATAATTACAACATCTCATCACATGTTTTATTTTTAATTTTTTTATCATTAGGTTGATAAAGATAACGTGGAAGGACCTCATTTTAAGGACTTGCTTGAAGGACCAATATTAAAAGTCATGACTTTTTCAGGAAGATGATCCAATGCATCGACCTCATTTTCGCGAGAAGAAGAAGAAGAAGAAGAAGAAGAAAAGAAGAAGAAGAAGAAGAGAAGAAAAGAAGAAGAAGAAGAAGAAGAAGAAGAGAAAGAAGAAGAAGAAAAGAAAAGAGGGAGAAGAGAAGGGAGAGAAGAAGAGGGAGAAGAAAAGGGAGAAGAAGAAGAGGGAGAAGAAAAGAGGAGAAGAAGAAGAGAGAAGAAGAAGATGGAGAGAAGAAGAGGGAGAAGAAGAGGTGACAATGAAAATGGTGATGATGATAAAGATGATAACAGTTTTGACGATATTAAATAACGTTTTTGTAAATTTAATGATGATTTTAATTCAAAGAATTATTTTAGTAATTTTGTAATGACTACGATGCAAAGTAATATTGATTTTATGAAATTTATATCGTAATGATAATTTACAATGGTTTTTTTAAGACCGACTTAAGGTTAATATTTGACCATTTTTTACCATATTTTTCACAGAATATCGACCGTCAACTAATATAACCGACCACATTCTTCATGAAAATGACCGTCTCCTTCAATGGATGGTCGGTTATGAGACGGTCGATTACATAGAATTTAGGTGCCTTCAGATTTAAAACCGACCAAATGTGCATGTTTGGCTTCGGTCGGTTTTAACCTTGTTGGTCAATTTTAAATTTTAAAAATTTATTTTAAACGATCCAACTGTATGGATGTTAAATTCATGTCAAAATATTTTTACACAAAAAATTAAATTACCTTAAAAGTACAAATATGTTGTTATAAGTAAATTAGCAAATATCATCAAAAATTTGAAATAAATAAATATAATTTTAAAATTATAAAATACACATGATCTAACCGTATGAATGGACAAACTCAATGAAAATGAAAAAATGCACCAAAAAATAAGCTATTAAAAAATTAAATTATAATAGTGTGAACCATCATAATTTCAATTAGTATGCCGCCATTACGTAGACAGAATAAGTTGAACTTAACATCCAATGTACATAGCATAAAAATAAATTTATTTTAAAAGATCCAATTGTGTCAAAATATATTTATACACAATAAATTATATTATTTTAACGACTACAAATATGTTTTTATAAATCAATTAGCAAATATCCTCGAAAAAGTGAAATAAATATAAATTTAAAATTATAAAATTAACACAAAAATGTGAAATATATAAATATACAATTTAAAATTATAAAATACACATGATCTAACCGTATTGATGGAAAAACTCAATGAAACTACATAAGTGTACCAAAAATTAGGCTATTTAAATAAAGTTAATCAAATTTTTATAAGATTGTTTTTTTTTTTTTCACGACAAAACCACCACCACCCGGGTTTCTAGGGTTGAGATAACTGACCATTAGGGATTTATAGGGTTTGTAGGGCTGAGCAAAACCGAACCAAAACCGGAAAACCAAACCGAAACCGTGCTAATTCGGTTTAGTCCTGATTTTTCAGAAATTCGATCTATTCGGTCCGGATCGAATAGACCGAAATAAAATTCGGTTTGGTCCGGTTCTGTTAAAAAATATTTCGGTCTGAGCCGAATAACCGAATAGACCAAATTATAAATACTATAATTTTATATTTATATTTTACATATATCTTAAAAATTATAATCATAATTTTTAATTTTTCATTGTATTTATACACTCTTAATACTCTAATATCACCTTAGTTTAATTATATTCTAAATTTTATAATTTCTGGCTTAAAATTTCAATAACAAATTTATTTTTGAAAAAAATTCGGTCTATTCGGTCCAAAACTAACTGACGGTCCAAAACTATTCGGTCGGTCCGGTCCGGTCAGGTCCAAGAAAAAATAGTAATTCGGTTTTTCGGTCTATTGGGTTCGTTCCGATTTTAGACTGAACCGACGAATGCTCAGCCCTATAGGGTTGACATAAACCGACTGCCTAATGATAAAACTAACCGATGTATATTTAGGCAAAAATATTTTTCATGAAAAATTAAAACCCCCTTTAACATCAACGACATCGTATTGCATGCTGCACAGGTTCCACACTAAAACCGACCACTATGTCGGTCGGTTTAAACCTTAATATACAAAATTTAAAAAAAAACGCTTCATTTTTCTTCTATCTCATTTTTCCCTCTTATTTTCACGCAAAATCAAAGTAGATTAAACTATAAATCAACGAAGTATCGCTCAAAATTAACAAAGAAATCGGGCTTCGACCTCAAAATCTCCTCTCTATTCCTCATGTTTCTCTCTCAATGTGAGTATATTTCACTCGATTATATTTTCACTCGAAGTATGTGTGTGGTTCTTTGTGTATGTAAATCTGTGAATCAAACTTATATATATGTTTTTTTGGTGTAAATTATGAAGTTTAAATTGAACTTTTTCACTTCAAATCGAAGTTCAAATCATATTTTTTCAGTTTTGATGAGTTTTTTGCAAGAAAAATGTTCTTCATTTTGGTCGGTTTGTTGAATATAAGTATAGTACAATCTTGGGATTTTTGTCAGTTTGTTGAATATATGTATAAGTATAATCTATTTTTTAGGGTTAACTTTTAGGGGTTTTGCTCTTTACGCTCTTGTAATTTCATTTCGTAATTGAAGTTTTAATTGCACCTTATATGTGAGTTTTGAAGCTTTAATTTGTTGAATATATAGTGAAATTAGATTGATTTGATGATTTAATTTGTGTAATTGTTGGATAATATGTGTAATGGTTTAAGTTGATTATTTTTATCGTAGATTTGGTGTAATCATGTTATATGCATTTTGTGAGTGATTTTATATGCATTTTTATGTATGTGTTGTGTGTTTTAATGTATTATTGATGCAACTCAAATTATGTGACTTAGTGCATACATTTTTTAGGCATTGTTATCACGATTTGGTGGAATCAATTTATCATCGATTTGCTGGAATCATTTGTATGTTCGTATATTTGTGCTAATATATTCTTATATTTTTCATTTTAGGATCTTTTTGCTTGGATGCTACCTATGATCTTGATTACAATGGTATTGTTTCGATGGCAAGGAAAGGCAAGGGAAGGAGTTGAAAAAGAAAAAGGAAAGGGAAAGGGAAATGGAAAAGGTGCTAGCAAGGCAATGAAAAAGGTACTAGTTAGGGCAATGGAAAAGTGCTAAGGACAGTGGTGAAGCAAAGAGAAAGGGAAATGACAAGGGGCTTTGAGATTCGGACCCGAATGATCCGCTAAACACATGACACCTGCTGAAGAACGAGAGTGGCCCAGGAAGGCGACCTCGATCACAATCAAGTATAATCTATGGAGAAAACCGTCATTAGAGCCATATCACATTGATATCTCCGATGGACAATAAGTTAAATGCGTTTTTAATTACATTTTTTTTTATATATTGTTGTACTTACAATTGTCCTCATATGATTAAGTTCATTTTTTGTTAATAATATACCATTGAAAATGATACCGCTAAAAACTTTGTTGGAGCAGATTCGTAGAAGTGGCCTATTGGGCTTTATAATTTTACCGACATTAAGAACATAATCCCTATTGGAATGCAAGGGTTTTAGAGTTTCAAGTAAGTTAAAAACCCCATTTTTGTTGCATTTGTTTCTTGATTTTACGATGCATTTATCCCTAAGTTTTGTTGTAATTTTAGAAATATTTAGACATCTTAAGGGGCAAAGTCGGTTCAAAAGAAAGAAAATAGCAAAGATCCACATCAAGGTGAAAATCAAAAGGATAATCAATGAGCTTAAAAAGGAGTTGTGAGAAAAGCAAAAAGAAGAGGGTGTTTCAAATTGGTCTTTAAAGCCGCCCTATTGTCCTTTGCTTTTTCAAAAGATCTTTTAAAGTATTGGGACAAAATGACGGGCACTTACATAGGTCATTGGCTGGATCTGCTAACCGCGAACAAGTTGAATGATTGCATAGTTCCGGTACTCGGTAATTTAACAAAGTGCAAGAGGTAATGATATTTCTTCTTTCAGGCATACACACAGACACATACACGTTTATTCATTTAATATTATCAACTAAGAATGTGCTAATATAAGTATTAATATTTTAAAAGGTATGATGAGACAAAAATAAGAAGAAACCGACTAGACTTGAGGTTGGGATAAGTCTCATATGAAAGTTGGATTCAATCAGGAAAATCCTGTCTACACTACTCCGGTTGCCATGTGCATTACGGTAAGTATTGATTTTTTTTAGTCTACATGTGCATTCTCCATTTTTATTTTAAGCTTTTATATATTTTAAATGTTCCAATGAAGCTTGAAATTGTGTAGGAATGAATGCCGCTATTTTTTTCGCGTATGTCTTGGAGGTGACACAAACGGGTGATAGAGATTAGTCTGGGATTGGTGGATGGAAGCATTGGGGGGTCCTCGAAGATACAAAGCCAAAGAAAAATTATTTGTTGATTCCCAATGCTTGAGCCACGATCTCTTGCCTACCTTAATTACCCACTATCGAGATTCCCCAAAAATAAAGTCGGCTCATCATCATTCGCTCCTATAATGTGAAGCCATCACCGACAATGGTGAGAAATATGCTTACGGAGATTCGTGCTAATCCAAATCAGTTTGCTCACCACTTCCGATGAGGAGATAGCCAATTGCACGTACTGCTCTTGAGCCTCGGATCCATCCTCGAAACAAGTCAAAGATTGCAATGGAATAGCCTAATTTGTGGTGAGATTGTACACATTGTTGGGACTCTGTTTGAAGATATCATCCAAAAATCGAAGCTCATGTTGCTAAGGTATAAACTAATTCTGTTGTTTAATTATTTGTTTATTTTAAATTAATTTGTTTCTTCTTTTTATTGTTTATACTTGTGCCATATAGGAAAACAATCGGCGTGTTTGAAAGATGATAAGGATTATACATCCGGATGAGGTCACGTGATGAGGATGTTGATGATATCGATGGGGATGGTGGGCAGGAGGATGAGAAGGTGATCATCCGAAGTTTCCTTGTTGGGTTTAGTTAATATTTGTCGTTTATAAGATGATTGTAATGTATAACTTTATCGTTTATGGGATGATTCATTTGTAGTGAAAATTTGTGTTAATGTTTTGGTTCGTAATACTTTCGGTTTGATGCTCCGGTATCGGCTTAAATTTTTGTTTGAATGGATATATTATGGTTATGACTTATAGTATGTTTGGGAATGATTTGAGGTGTTTTATGAATTTTATTGTTGGTTTTGTGTTTGTTTGATTGAATTAGAGTGGTTTTGTATTGATTGTACTGAATTTTAATGCATTGTCTTGAATTGGATTGGTTTTGAATGGCACTACA
>NW_027421217.1:0-31554 GCF_009905375.1 Apium graveolens | reverse complement strand
GGTTGATTAGAGCCAAAATGTGGAATAAATTAAAGTTGCATGAACGTGGCACGTAAAAGGTGTCAAACTGGATGTATATGATTGTTAAAATGTTAATTGTTGTATATCTGGTGAAAGTGACTCTTAAAGGTGCAAAGTGACTCTAATATGGTGAAAAGTGACTTACATGGTTGATTAGAGACAAAATGTGGAACAAAATTGACCTGTATGAAGTGGAATTAAGAGGTGTAAAAGGATTTCAATTCGGATGTATATAATGTTATTTAATTGAATAATATATGCGGAAAGTGACTCATATGGTGTTAAAATGAACTCTAATATGGTGAAAAGTGACTTACATGGTTAATTTGAACCAAAATGTGGACCAAAATTGACTTGTATGAATGTGGCAGTAAGAGGTGGTAAAGGATTTCTAATTGGATGTATGATGATTAAATGTTAATTGTACCAATATATGATGGCAAGTGACTCTTATAGGTGCAAAGTGACTCTAATATGGTGATAAGTCACTTACATGATTGATTAGAGCCAAAATGTGGCCCAAAATTGACTTGTAGGAGGGGTACCAAAAGGTGGCTAAAGGATGTTTTAATTGCATGTACATGATGTTAATAGTTAACTGTATTAGTATGGGGAAAGTGGACCTCTATAGGGTGCAAAGTGACTCTAATATGGTGAAAAGGTACTTACATGGTTATTAGAGCCAAAATGTGGAATAAATTAACTTGCATGAAAGTGGCATTAATAGATGGTAAAGGATGTCAACTGGATGTATATGATGTTAACATGTTAATTGTTGATATATGTGGAAAGTGACTCTTATAAGGTGCAAAGTGACTCTAATATGGTGAAAAGTGACTTACATGGTTGATTAGAAACAAAATGTGGACAAAATTGACCTGTATGAAAGTGGATTAGAGGTGGTAAAAGGATGTCAATTCGGATGTATATGATGTTAACATGTTTAATTGTATAATATATGCTGGAAAGTGACTCTATAGGGTGCAAAATGACTCTAATATGGTGAAAAGTGACTTACATGGTTAATTTGAACCAAAATATGACCAAATTGACTTGTATGAATGTGGCAGTAAGAGGTGGTAAAAGGATTTCTAATTGGATGTATATTATGTTAACATGTTAATTGTACCAATATATGTGGCAAGTGACTCTTATAAGGTGCAAGTGACTCTAATATGGTGATAGTCACTTACAATTGATTAAGCCAAAAGTGGCCCAAAATTGACTTGTAGGAAGGGGTACCAAAAGGTGGCTAAAGGATGTTTAATTGCATGTACATGATGTTAATAGTTTAATTGTATCAATATGGGGGAAAGTGACTCTTATAGGGTGCAAAGTGACTCTAATATGGTAAAAGTGACTTACATGGTGATTAGAGCCAAAATGTGGAATAAAATAATTTGCATGAAAGTGGCATTAATAGTGGTAAAAGGTTGTCAAACTGGATGTATATGATGTTAAATGTTAATTGTTGTATTATGTGAAGTGACTCTTATAAGTGCAAAGTGACTCTAATATGGTGAAAGTACTTCCATGGTTGATTAGAACCAAAATTGGAACAAAATTGACCTGTATGAAGTGGAATTAAGAGGTGGTAAAAGGTTGCTAATTCGGATGTATATGATGTTAACATGTTAATTGTATAAATATGTGTGGAAAGTGACTCTATAGGGTGCAAAATGACTCTAATATGGTGAAAAGTGACTTAATGTAATTGAACAAAATTGACTTGTATGAATGTGGCACTAAGAGGTGGTAAAAGGATTTCTAATTGGGTATATGATGTTAACATGTTAATTGTACCAATATATGATGGCAAGTGACTCTTACAAGGTGCAAAGTGACAGTAATATGGTGATAACTCACTTGATTGATTAGAGCCAAAATGTGGCCCAAAATTGACTTGTAGGAAAGGGGTACCAAAAGGTGGTTAAAGGATGTTTAATTGCATGTACATGATGTTAACATGTTAATTGTATCAATATATGGGGAAAGTGACTCTTATAGGGTGCAAAGTGACTCTAATATGGTGAAAAGTGACTTACATGGTTGATTAGAGCCAAAATGTGGAATAAAATTAACTTGTATGAAAGTGGCATTAATAGGTGGTAAAAGGATGTCAAATTGGATGTATATGATGTTAACTATAAAATAGATTGTGGAAAGTGACTCATATAGGGTGCAAAATGACTGGAATATGGTGAAAAGTGACTTACATGGTTAATTAGAACGAAAATGTGTACCAAAATTGACTTGTACGAATGTGGCACTAAGAGGTGGTAAAAGGATTTCTAATTGGATGTATATGATGTTAACATGTTAATTGTATCAATATATGATGGCAAGTGACTCTTATAAGGTGCAAAGTGACTCTAAAATGGTGATAAGTCACTTACATGATTGATTAGAGCCAAAATGTGGCCCAAAATTGACTTGTAGGAAAAAGGTTCCAAAATGTGGTTAAAGAATGTTTAATTGCATGTACATGATGTTAACATGTTAATTATATCAATATATGGGTAAAGTGACTCTTATAGGGTGCAAAGTGACTCTAATATGGTGAAAAGTGACTTACATGGTTGATTAGAGCCAAAATGTGGAATAAAATTAATTGCATGAAAGTGGCATTAAGGTGGTAAAAGGATGTCAAACTGGATGTATATGATGTTAAATGTTAATTGTTGTATATATGGTGGAAAGTGACTCTTATAAGGTGCAAAGTGACTCTAATATGGTGAAAAGTGACTTACATGGTTGATTGAACCAAAATGTCGAACAAAATTGACCTGTATGAAAGTGGAATTAAGAGGAGGTAAAAGGATGTCAATTCGGATGTATATGATGTTAACATGTTAATTGTATAAATATATGGTGGAAAGTGACTCATATAGGGTGCAAAATGACTCTAATATGGTGAAAAGTGACTTACATGGTTAATTTGAACCAAAATGTGGACCAAAATTGACTTGTATGAATGTGGCACTAAGAGGTGGTAAAAGGATTTCTAATTGGATGTATATGATGTTAACATGTTAATTGTACCAATATATGATGGCAAGTGACTCTTATAAGGTGCAAAGTGACTCTAATATGGTGATAAGTCACTTACATGATTGATTAGAGCCAAAATATGGCCCAAAATTGACTTGTAGGAAAGGGGTACCAAAAGGTGGTAAAGGATGTTTAATTGCATGTACATGATGTTAACATGTTAATTGTATCAATATATGGGGAAAGTGACTCTTATAGGGTGCAAAGTGACTCTAATATGGTGAAAAGTGACTTACATGGTTGATTAGAGCCAAAATGTGGAAAAAATTAACTTGTATGAAAGTGGCATTAATAGGTGGTAAAAGGTTGTCAAACTGAATGTATATGATGTTAACATGTTAATTGTTGTATATATGGTGGAAAGTGACTCTTATAAGGTGCAAAGTGACTCTAATATGGTGAAAAGTGACTTACATGGTTGATTAGAACCAAAATGTGGAACAAAATTGACCTGTATGAAAGTGGAATTAAGAGGTGGTAAAAGGATGCTAATTCGGATGTATATGATGTTAACATGTTAATTGTATAAATATTGGTGGAAAGTGACTCATATAGGGTGCAAAATGACTCTAATATGGTGAAAAGTGACTTACATGGTTAATTTGAACCAAAATTGATTGTATGAATGTGGCAAGATGTGGTAAAAGGATTTCTAATTGGATGTATATGATGTTAACATGTTAATTGTACCAATATATGATGGCAAGTGACTCTTATAAGGTGCAAAGTGACTAATATGGTGATAAGTCACTTACATGATTGATTAGAGCCAAAATGTGGCCCAAAATTGACTTGTAGGAAAGGGGTACCAAAAGGTGGTTAAAGGATGTTAATTGCATGTACATGATGTTAACATGTTAATTGTATCAATATATGGGGAAAGTGACTCTTATAGGGTGCAAAGTGACTCTAATATGGTGAAAAGTGACTTACATGGTTGATTAGACCAAAATGTGGAATAAAATTAACTGTATGAAAGTGGCATTAATAGGTGGTAAAAGGATGTCAAATTGGATGTATATGATGTTAACTATAAAATAGATTGTGGAAAGTGACTCATATAGGGTGCAAAATGACTAATATGGTGAAAAGTGACTTACATGGTTAATTAGAACCAAAATGTGACCAAAATTGACTTGTATGAATGTGGCACTAAGAGGTGGTAAAAGGATTTCTAATTGGATGTATATGATGTTAACATGTTAATTGTACCAATATATGATGGCAAGTGACTCTTATAAGGTGCAAAGTGACTCTAATATGGTGATAAGTCACTTACATGATTGATTAGAGCCAAAATGTGGCCCAAAATTGACTTGTGAAAGGGGTCCAAAGGTGGTTAAAGGATGTTTAATTGCATGTACATGATGTTAACATGTTAATGTATCAATATATGGGAAAGTGACTCTTATAGGGTGCAAAGTGACTCTAATATGGTGAAAAGTGACTTACATGGTTGATTAGAGCCAAAATGTGGAATAAAATTAACTTGCATGAAAGTGGCATTAATAGGTGGTAAAAGGATGTCAAACTGGATGTATATGATGTTAACATGTTAATTGTTGTATATATGGTGGAAAGTGACTCTTATAAGGTGCAAAGTGACTCTAATATGGTGAAAAGTGACTTACATGGTTGATTAGAACCAAAATGTGGAACAAAATTGACCTGTATGAAAGTGGAATTAAGAGGTGGTAAAAGGATGTCAATTCGGATGTATATGATGTTAACATGTTAATTGTATAAATATAGGTGGAAAGTGACTCATATAGGGTGCAAAATGACTCTAATATGGTGAAAAGTGACTTACATGGTTAATTTGAACCAAAATGTGGACCAAAATTGACTTGTATGAATGTGGCACTAAGAGGTGGTAAAAGGATTTCTAATTGGATGTATATGATGTTAACATGTTAATTGTACCAATATATGATGGCAAGTGACTCTTATAAGGTGCAAAGTGACTCTAATATGGTGATAAGTCACTTACATGATTGATTAGAGCCAAAATGTGGCCCAAAATTGACTTGTAGGAAAGGGGTACCAAAAGGTGGTTAAAGGATGTTTAATTGCATGTACATGATGTTAACATGTTAATTGTATCAATATGTGGGGAAAGTGACTCTTATAGGGTGCAAAGTGACTCTAATATGGTGAAAAGTGACTTACATGGTTGATTAGAGCCAAAATGTGAATAAAATTAACTTGTATGAAAGTGGCATTAATAGGTGGTAAAAGGATGTCAAACTGGATGTATATGATGTTAACATGTTAATTGTTGTATATATGGTGGAAAGTGACTCTTATAAGGTGCAAAGTGACTCTAATATGGTGAAAAGTGACTTACATGGTTGATTAGAACCAAAATGGAACAAAATTGACCTGTATGAAAGTGGAATTAAGAGGTGGTAAAAGGATGTCAATTCGGATGTATAATGTTAACATGTTAATTGTATAAATATATGTGGAAAGTGACTCATATAGGGTGCAAAATGACTCTAATATGGTGAAAAGTGACTTACATGGTTAATTTGAACCAAAATGTGACCAAAATTGACTTGTATGAATGTGGCACTAAGAGGTGGTAAAAGGATTTCTAATTGGATATATGATGTTAACATGTTAATTGTACCAATATATGATGGCAAGTGACTCTTATAAGGTGCAAAGTGACTGTAATATGGTGATAAGTCACTTACATGATTGATTAGAGCCAAAATGTGGCCCAAAATTGACTTGTAGGAAAGGGTACCAAAAGGTGGTTAAAGGATGTTTAATTGCATGTACATGATGTTAACATGTTAATTGTATCAATATGTGGGGAAAGTGACTCTTATAGGGTGCAAAGTGACTCTAATATGGTGAAAAGTGACTTACATGGTTGATTAGAGCCAAAATGTGGAATAAAATTAACTTGTATGAAAGTGGCATTAATAGGTGGTAAAAGGATGTCAAACTGGATGTATATGATGTTAACATGTTAATTGTTGTGTATATGGTGGAAAGTGACTCTTATAAGGTGCAAAGTGACTCTAATATGGTGAAAAGTGACTTACATGGTTGATTAGAACCAAAATGTGGAACAAAATTGACCTGTATGAAAGTGGAATTAAGAGGTGGTAAAAGGATGTCAATTCGGATGTATATGATGTTAACATGTTAATTGTATAAATATATGGTGGAAAGTGACTCATATAGGGTGCAAAATGACTCTAATATGGTGAAAAGTGACTTACATGGTTAATTGAACCAAAATGTGGACCAAAATTGACTTGTATGAATGTGGCAGTAAGAGGTGGTAAAAGGATTTCTAATTGGATGTATATGATGTTAACATGTTAATTGTACCAATATATGATGGCAAGTGACTCTTATAAGGTGCAAAGTGACTCTAATATGGTGATAAGTCACTTACATGATTGATTAGAGCCAAAATGTGGCCCAAAATTGACTTGTAGGAAAGGGGTACCAAAAGGTGGCTAAAGGATGTTTAATTGCATGTACATGATGTTAACATGTTAATTGTATCAATATGTGGGGAAAGTGACTCTTATAGGGTGCAAAGTGACTCTAATATGGTGAAAAGTGACTTACATGGTTGATTAGAGCCAAAATGTAATAAAATTAACTTGTATGAAAGTGGCATTAATAGGTGGTAAAAGGATGTCAAACTGGATGTATATGATGTTAAATGTTAATTGTTGTATATATGGTGGAAAGTGACTCTTATAAGGTGCAAAGTGACTCTAATATGGTGAAAAGTGACTTACATGGTTGATTAGAACCAAAATGTGGAACAAAATTGACCTGTATGAAAGTGGAATTAAGAGGTGGTAAAAGGATGTCAATTCGGATGTATATGATGTTAACATGTTAATTGTATAAATATATGGTGGAAAGTGACTCATATAGGGTGCAAAATGACTCTAATATGGTGAAAAGTGACTTACATGGTTAATTAGAGCCAAAATGTGGAATAAAATTGACTTGCATGAAGTGGCATTAATAGGTGGTAAAAGGATTTCAATTGGATGTATATGATGTTAACATGTTAATTGTTGTATATGTGGAAAGTGACCTTATAAGGTGCAAAGTGACTCTTATGGTGAAAACTTGATGGCAAGTGACTCTATAAGGTGCAAAGTGACTCTAAATGGTGATAAGTCACTTACATGATTGATTAGAGCCAAAATGTGGCCCAAAATAGACTTGTAGGAAAGGGGTTCCAAAATGGGTTAAAGGATGTTTAATTGCATGTACATGATGTTAACATGTTAATTGTATCAATATATGGGTAAATTGACTCTTATAGGGTGCAAAGTGACTCTAATATGGTGAAAAGTGACTTACATGGTTGATTAGAGCCAAAATGTGGAATAAAATTAACTTGCATGAAAGTGGCATTAATAGGTGGTAAAAGGATGTCAAACTGGATGTATATGATGTTAACATGTTAATTGTTGTATATATGGTGGAAAGTGACTCTTATAAGGTGCAAAGTGACTCTAATATGGTGAAAAGTGACTTACATGGTTGATTAGAACCAAAATGTGGAACAAATTGACCTGTATGAAAGTGGAATTAAGAGGTGGTAAAAGGATGTCAATTCGGATGTATATGATGTTAACATGTTAATTGTATAAATATATTCTGGAAAGTGACTCATATAGAGTGAAAAATGACTCTAATATGGTGAAAAGTGACTTACATGGTTTGAACCAAATGTGGACCAAAATTGACTTGTATGAATGTGGTAGTAAGAGGTGGTAAAAGGATTTCTAATTGGATGTATATGATGTTAACATGTTAATTGTACCAATATATGGTGGAAAGTGACTCTTATAAGGTGCAAAGTGACTCTAATATGGTGATAAGTCACTTACATGATTGATTAGAGCCAAAATGTGGCCCAAAATTGACTTGTAGGAAGGGGTACCAAAAGGTGGCTAAAGGATGTTTAATTGCATGTACATGATGTTAATATGTTAATTGTATCATATATGGGGAAAGTGACTCTGATAGGGTGCAAAGTGACTCTAATATGGTGAAAAGGTACTTACATGGTTGATTAGAGCCAAAATGTGGAATAAAATTAAGTTGCATGAAAGTGGCACGTAAAAGGATGTCAAACTGGATGTATATGATGTTAAAATGTTAATTGTTGTATATATGGTGGAAAGTGACTCTTATAAGGTGCAAAGTGACTCAATATGGTGAAAAGTGACTTACATGGTTGATTAGAAACAAAATGTGGAACAAAATTGACCTGTATGAAAGTGGAATTAAGAGGTGGTAAAGGATGTCAATTCGGATGTATAATGTTATGTTAATTGTATAAATATATGCTGGAAAGTGACTCATATAGGGTGTAAAATGACTCTAATATGGTGAAAAGTGACTTGCATGGTTAATTTGAACCAAAATGTGGACCAAAATTGACTTGTATGAATGTGGCAGTAAGAGGTGGTAAAAGGATTTCTAATTGGATGTATATGATGTTAAAATGTTAGTTGTACCAATATATGATGGCAAGTGACTCTTATAAGGTGCAAAGTGACTCTAATATGGTGATAAGTCACTTACATGATTGATTAGAGCCAAAATGTGGCCCAAAATTGACTTGTAGGAAGGGGTACCAAAAGGTGGCTAAAGGATGTTTAATTGCATGTACATGATGTTAATATGTTAAATGTATTATATATGGGGAAAGTGACTCTTATAGGTGCAAAGTGACTCTAATATGGTGAAAAGGTACTTACATGGTTGATTAGAGCCAAAATGTGGAATAAAATTAATTTGCATGAAAGTGGCATTAATAGATGGTAAAAGGATGTCAAACTGGATGTATATGATGTTAACATGTTAATTGTTGTATATATGGTGGAAAGTGACTCTTATAAGGTGCAAAGTGACTCTAATATGGTGAAAAGTGACTTACATGGTTGATTAGAAACAAAATGTGGAACAAAATTGACCTGTATGAAAGTGGAATTAAGAGGTGGTAAAAGGATGTCAATTCGGATGTATATGATGTTAACATGTTAATTGTAAATATATGCTGGAAAGTGACTCATATAGGGTGCAAAATGACTCTAATATGGTGAAAAGTGACTTACATGGTTAATTTGAACCAAAATATGGACCAAAATTGACTTGTATGAATGTGGCAGTAAGAGGTGGTAAAAGGATTTCTAATTGGATGTATATTATGTTAAAATGTTAGTTGTACCATATGATGGCAAGTGACTTATAAGGTGCAAAGTGACTCTAATATGGTGATAAGTCACTTACAAGATTGATTAGAGCCAAAATGTGGCCCATAATTGACTTGTAGGAAGGGGTACCAAAAGGTGGCTAAAGGATATTTAATTGCATGTACATGATGTTAACATGTAATTGTATCAATATATGGGAAAGTGACTCTTATAGGGTGCAAGTGACTCATATGGTGAAAAGGACGACTTACATGGTTGATTAGAGCCAAAATGTGGAAAAAAAATTGTATGAAAGTGGCATTAATAGATGGTAAAAGGATGTCAAACTGGATGTATATGATGTTAAAATGTTAATTGTTGTATATATGGTGGAAAGTGACTCTTATAAGGTGCAAAGTGACTCTAATATGGTGAAAAGTAACTTCCATGGTTGATTAGAACCAAAATATGGAACAAAATTGACCTGTATGAAAGTGGAATTAAGAGGTGGTAAAAGGTTGCTAATTCGGATGTATATGATGTTAACATGTTAATTGTATAATATGTGGTGGAAAGTGACTCATATAGGGTGCAAAATGACTCTAATATGGTGAAAAGTGACTTAATGGTTAATTGAACCAAAATGACTTGTTTGAATGTGGCACCAAGATGTGGTAAAGGATTTCTAATTGGATGTATATGATGTTAACATGTTAATTGTACCAATATATGATGGCAAGTGACTCTTATAGGTGCAAAGGATCTAATATGGTGATAAGTCACTTACATGATTGATTAGAGCCAAAATGTGGCCCAAAATGACTTGTAGGAAAGGGGTACCAAAAGGTGGTTAAAGGATGTTTAATTGCATGTACATGATGTTAACATGTTAATTGTATCAATATGGGAAAGTGACTCTTATAGGGTGCAAAGTGACTCTAATATGGTGAAAAGTGACTTACATGGTTGATTAGAGCCAAAATGTGGAATAAAATTAACTTGTATGAAAGTGGCATTAATAGGTGGTAAAAGGATGTCAAATTGGATGTATATGATGTTAACTATAAAAATAGATTGTGGAAAGTGACTCATATAGGTGCAAATGACTGGAATATGTTGAAAAGTGACTTACATGGTTAATTAGAACCAAAATGTGTACCAAAATTGACTTGTACGAATGTGGCACTAAGAGGTGGTAAAAGGATTTCTAATTGGATGTATATGATGTTAACATGTTAATTGTACCAATATATGATGGCAAGTGACTCTTATAAGGTGCAAAGTGACTCTAAATGGTGATAAGTCACTTACATGATTGATTAGAGCCAAAATGTGGCCCAAAATTGACTTGTATGAAAGGGGTCCAAAATGTGGTTAAAGGATGTTTAATTGCATGTACATGATGTTAACATTTAATTATATCAATATTGGGTAAAGTGACTCTTATAGGGTGCAAAGTGACTCTAATATGTGAAAAGTGACTTACATGGTTGATTAGAGCCAAAATGTGGAATAAAATTAATTTGCATGAAAGTGGCATTAATAGATGGTAAAAGGATGTCAAACTGGATGTATATGATGTTAAAATGTTAATTGTTGTATATATGGTGGAAAGTGACTCTTATAAGGTGCAAAGTGACTCTAATATGGTGAAAAGTGACTTACATGGTTGATTTGAACCAAAATGTCGAACAAAATTCGCCTGTATGAAAGTGGAATTAAGAGGCGGTAAAAGGATGTCAATTCAGATGTATATGATGTTAACATGTTAATTGTATAAATAGATGGTGGAAAGTGACTCATATAGGGTGCAAAATGACTCTAATATGGTGAAAAGTGACTTACATGGTTAATTTGAACCAAAATGTGGACCAAAATTGACTTGTATGAATGTGGCACTAAGAGGTGGTTAAGGATTTCTAATTGGATGTATATGATGTTAACATGTTAATTGTACCAATATATGATGGAAAGTGACTCTTATAAGGTGCAAAGTGACTCTAATATGGTGATAAGTCACTTACATGATTGATTAGAGCCAAAATATGGCCCAAAATTGACTTGTAGGAAAGGGGTACCAAAAGGTGGTCAAAGGATGTTTAATTGCATGTACATGATGTTAACATGTTAATTGTATCAATATATGGGGAAAGTGACTCTTATAGGGTGCAAAGTGACTCTAATATGGTGAAAGGTGACTTACATGGTTGATTAGAGCCAAAATGTGGAATAAAATTAACTTGTATGAAAGTGGCATTAATAGGTGGTAAAAAGTTGTCAAACTGAATGTATATGATGTTAAAATATTTATTGTTGTATATATGGTGGAAAGTGACTCTTATAAGGTGCAAAGTGACTCTAATATGGTGAAAAGTGACTTACATGGTTGATTAGAACCAAAATGTGGAACAAATTAACCTGTATGAAAGTGGAATTAAGAGGTGGTAAAAGGTTGCTAATTTGGATGTATATGATGTTAACATGTTAATTGTATAAATATGTGGTGGAAAGTGACTCATATAGGGTGCAAAATGACTCTAATACGGTGAAAAGTGACTTACATGGTTAATTTGAACCAAAATTGACTTGTATGAATGTGGCACCAAGATGTGGTAAAAGGATTTCTAATTGGATGTATATGATCTTAACATGTTAATTGTACCAAATATGATGGCAAGTGACTCTTATAAGGTGAAAAGTGACTGTAATATGGTGATAAGTCACTTACATGATTTATTAGAGCCAAAATGTGGCCCCAAAATTGACGTAGTAAAGGGGTACCAAAGGTGGTTAAAGGATGTTAATTGCATGTACATGATTTAACTATGTTAATTGCTATCAATATATGGGGAAAGTGACTCTTATAGGTGGCAAAGTCACTCTAATATGTGTGAAAAGGGAATTACATGGTTGATTAGAGCCAAAATGTGGAATAAAATTAACTTGTATGAACTGGCATTAATAGGTGGTAAAAGGATGTTAAATGGATGTATATGATGTTAACTATGTTAATATATACAAATAGATTGTGGAAAGTGACCTCATAGGGTGCAAAATGACTCGAATATGGTGAACAAGTGACTTACATGGTTAATTAGAACCAAAATGTGTACCAAAATTGACTTGTACGAATGTGGCCACTAGAGGTTGGTAAAAGGATTCTAATTGGATGTATATGATGTTAACATGTTAATTGTACCATATATGATGGCAAGTGATCTTATAAGGTGCAAAGTGACTCTAAACGGTGATAAGTCACTTACATGATTGATTGATTAGAGCCAAAATGTGGCCCAAAATTGACTTGTAGGAAAGGGGTTCCAAAAATGTGGTTAAAGGATGTTTAATTGCATGGTACATGATGTTAACATGTTAATTGTATCAATATATGGGTAAAGTGACTCTTATAGGGTGCAAAGTGACTCTAATATGGTGAAAGTGACTTACCATGGTTGATGTAGGAGCCAAAATGTGGAATAACATTAACTTGCATGAAAAGTGGCATTAATAGGTTGGTAAAAGGATGTCAAAACTGGATGTATATGATGTTAAATGTTAATTGTTGTATATAGGGTGGAAAGGTGACTGATAAGGTACAAACTGACTCTAATATGGTGAAGAGTGACTTACATGGTTGATTAGAACCAAAATGTGGAAACATAATTGACCTGTATGAAAGTGGAATTAAGAGGTGGTAAAAGGATATCAATTCCGATGTATATGATGTTAACATGTTAATTTTATAAATATATGCTGGAAAGTGACTCATATAGGGTGCAAAATGACTCTAATATGGTGAAAAGTGACTTACATGGTTAAGTTGAACCAAAATGTGGACCAAAATTCACTTGTATGAATGTGGCAGTAAGAGGTGGTAAAAGGATTTCTAATTGGATGTATAGATGTTAACATGTAATTGTACCATATATGATGGCAAGTGACTCTTATAAGGTGCAAAGTGACTCTAATATGGTGATAAGTCACTTACATGATTGATTAGCCAAAATGTGGCCCAAAATTGACTTGTAGAAGTGGTACCAAAAGGTGGCTAAAGGATGTTTAATTGCATTGTACATGATGTTAATATGTTAATTGAATCAATATATGGGGGAAAGTGACTCTTATAGGCTGCAAAGTGACTCTAATATGGTCGAAAAGTGACTTACAATGGTGATTAGAGCCAAAATGTGGAATAAAATTAACTTACATGAAAGTGGCATTAATAGATGGTAAAAGGATGTCAAACTGGATGTATATGATGTTAAATGATGTAATTGTTGTATATATGGTGGAAAGTGACGCTTATAAGGTGCAAAGTGACTCTAATATGGTGAAAAGTGACTTACATAGTTGATTTGAACCAAAATGTCGAACAAAATTCACTTGTATGAAAGTGGAATTAAGAGGTGGTAAAAGGATGTCAATTCGGATGTATAGAGGTTAACATGTTAAGTGTATAAATATATGGTGAAAAGTGACTTACATGGTTAATTGAACCAAAATTGACTTGTTATGAAATGTGGCACCAAGATGTGGTAAAAGGATTCTAATTGGATGTATATGAGTTAACATGTTAATTGTACCAATAATATGATGGCAAGTGACTCTTATAAGATGCAAAGTGACTGTAATATGGTGATAAGTCACTTACATGATTGATTAGAGCCAAAATTGGCCCAAAATGACTTGTAGGAAAGGGGGTACCGAAAGGTGGTTAAAGATGTTTAATTGCATGTACATGATGTTAACATGTTAATTGTATCAATATATGGGGGAAAGTGACTCTTACAGGGTGCAAAGTGACTCTAATAGGTGGAAAAGTGACTTTACATGGTTGATTAGAGCCAAAATGTGGAATAAAATTAACTTGTATGAAAGTGGCATTAATAGGTGGTAAAAGGATGTCAAAATTGGATGTATATGATGTTAACTATACAAATAGAGATTGTGGAAAGTGACTCATATAGGGTGCAAATATGACTGGAATATGGTGAAAAGTGACTTACATGGTTAATTAGAACCAAAGTGTACCAAAAATGACTTGTACGAATGTGGCACCTAAGAGTGGTAAAAGGATTTCTAATTGGATGTATATGATGTTAAACATGTTAATTGTACAAATATATGATGGCAAGTGACTCTTATATAGGTGCAAAGGACTCTAAAATGGTGATAAGGTCACGTTACATGATTGATTAGAAGCCAAAATGTGGGCCCAAAAATTACTTGTAGGAAAGGGGTTACAAAATGTGGTTAAAAGGATGTTTATTGCATGTACATGATGTTAACAGTTAGTTGTATCAATATATGGGTAAAGTGACTCTTTAGGGTGCAAAGTGACTCTAATATGGTGAAAAGTGACTTACATGGTTGATTAGAGCCAAAATGTGGAATAAAATTAATTGCATGAAAGTGGCATTAATAGATGGTAAAAGGATGTCAAACTGGATGTATATGATGTTAAAATGTTAATTGTTGTATATATGGTGGAAAGTGACTCTTATAAGGTGCAAAGTGACTCTAATATGGTGAAAAGTGACTTACATGGTTGATTTGAACCAAAATGTCGAACAAAATTCGCCTGTATGAAAGTGGAATTAAGAGGCGGTAAAAGGATGTCAATCAGATGTATATGATGTGTAACATGTAATTGTATAAATATATGGTGGAAAGTGACTCATATAGGGTGCAAAATGACTCTAATATGGGAAAGGACTTACATGGTTAATTTGAACCAAAATGTGGACCAAATTGACTTGTATGAATTGTGCACTAAGAGGTGGTTAAAGGATTTCTAATTGGATGTATATGATGTTAACATGTTAATTGTACCAATATATGATGGAAAGTGACTCTTATAAGGTTGCAAAGTGACTCTAATATGGTGATAAGTCACTTACATGATTGATTAGAGCCAAAATATGGCCCAAAATTGACTTGTATGGAAAGGGGCGTTATCCAAAAGGTGTGGTCAATAGGATGTTTTAATTGCATGTACATGATGTTAACAGGTTAATTGTATCAATATAGGGGAAGTGGACTCTTATAGGGTGCAAAGTGACTCTAATATGGTGAAGGTGACTTACATGGTTGATTAGAGCCAAAATGTGGAATAAAATTAACTTGTATGAAAGTGGCATAATAGGTGGTTAAAAAGTTGTCAAAACTGAATGTATATGATGTTAAAATATTTATTGTTGTATATATGGTGGAAAGTGACTCTTATAAGGTGCAAAGTGACTCTAATATGGGTGAAAAGTGACTTACATGGTTGATTAGAACCAAAATGTGGAACAAAATTAACCTGTATGAAAGTGGAATTAAGAGGTGGTAAAAGGTTGCTAATTGGATGTATATGATGTTAACATGTTAATTGTATAAATATGTGGTGGAAAGTGACTCATATAGGGTGCAAAATGACTCTAATACGGTGAAAAGTGACTTACATGGTTAATTTGAACCAAAATTGACTTGTATGAATGTGGCACCAAGTGTAAAAGGATTTCTAATTGGATGTTATATCTTAACATGTTAATTGTACCAATATGATGGCAAGTGACTCTTATAAGGTGAAAAGTGACTGTAATATGGTGATAAGTCACTTACATGATTTATTAGAGCCAAAATGTGGCCCAAAATTGACTTGTAGTAAAGGGGTACCAAAAGGTGGTTAAAGGATGGTTTAATTGCATGTACATGATGTTAACATGTTAATTGTATCAATATGGGGAAAGTGACTCTTATAGGGTGCAAAGTCACTCTAATATGGTGAAAAGTGACTTACATGGTTGATTAGAGCCAAAATGTGGAATAAAATTAACTTGTATGAACTGGCATTAATAGTGGTAAAAGGATGTTAAATTGGATGTATGATGTTAACATGTTAATTATACAAATAGATTGTGAAAGTGACTCATATAGGGTGCAAAATGACTCGAATATGGTGAAAAGTGACTTACATGGTTAATTAGAACCAAAATGTGTACCAAATTGACTTGTACGATGTGGCACTTAGAGGTGGTAAAAGGATTTCTAATTGGATGTTATGATGTTAACTGTTAATTGTACCAATATATGATGGCAAGTGACTTTTATAAGGTGCAAAGTGACTCTAAAACGGTGATAAGTCACTTACATGATTTTGATTAGAGCCAAAATGTGGCCCAAAATTGACTTGTAGAAATGGGTTCCAAATGTGGTTAAAGGATGTTTAATTGCATGTACATGATGTTAACATGTTAATTGTATCAATATAGGGTGTAAAGTGACTCTTAGGGTGCAAAGTGACTCTAATATGGTGAAAAGTGACTTACATGGTTGATTAGAGCCAAAATGGGAATAAAATTAACTTGCATGAAAGTGGCATTAATAGGGGTAAAAGGATGTCAAACTGATGTATATGATGTTAACATGTTAATTGTTGTATATATGGTGGAAAGTGACTCTGATAAGGTACAAACTGACTCTAATATGGTGAAGAGTGACTTACATGGTTGATTAGAAACCAAATGTGGAACATAATTGACCTGTATGAAAGTGGAATTAAGAGGTGGTAAAAGGATATCAATTCCGATGTATATGATGTTAACATGTTAATTTTAAATATATGCTGGAAAGTGACTCATATAGGGTGCAAAATGACTCTAATATGGTGAAAAGTGACTTACATGGTTAATTTGAACCAAAATGTGGACCAAAATTCACTTGTATGAATGTGGCAGTAAGAGGTGGTAAAAGGATTTCTAATTGGATGTATATGATGTTAACATGTTAATTGTACCAATATATGATGGCAAGTGACTCTTATAGGTGCAAAGTGACTCTAATATGGTGATAAGTCACTTACATGATTGATTAGCCAAAATGTGGCCCAAAATTGACTTGTAGGAAGTGGTACCAAAAGGTGGCTAAAGGATGTTTAATTGCATGTACATGATGTTAATATGTTAATTGAATCAATATATGGGGAAAGTGACTCTTATAGGCTGCAAAGTGACTCTAATATGGTGAAAAGTGACTTACATGGTTGATTAGAGCCAAATGTGGAATAAAATTAACTTACATGAAAGTGGCATTAATAGATGGTAAAAGGATGTCAAACTGGATGTATATGATGTTAAATGTTAATTGTTGTATATATGGTGAAAGTGACTCTTATAAGGTGCAAAGTGACTCTAATATGGTGAAAAGTGACTTACATGGTTGATTTGAACCAAAATGTCGAACAAAATTCACTTGTATGAAAGTGGAATTAAGAGGTGGTAAAAGGATGTCAATTCGGATGTATATGATGTTAACATGTTAATTGTATAAATATATGGTGAAAAGTGACTTACATGGTTAATTTGAACCAAAATTGACTTGTATGAATGTGGCACCAAGATGTGGTAAAAGGATTTCTAATTGGATGTATATGATGTTAACATGTTAATTGTACCAATATATGATGGCAAGTGACTCTTATAAGGTGCAAAGTGACTGTAATATGGTGATAAGTCACTTACATGATTGATTAGAGCCAAAATGTGGCCCAAAATTGACTTGTAGGAAAGGGGTACCGAAAGGTGGTTAAAGGATGTTTAATTGCATGTACATGTTAACATGTTAATTGTATCAATATATGGGGAAAGTGACTCTTACAGGGTGCAAAGTGACTCTAATATGGTGAAAAGTGACTTACATGGTTGATTAGAGCCAAAATGTGGAATAAAATTAACTTGTATGAAAGTGGCATTAATAGGTGGTAAAAGGATGTCAAATTGGATGTATATGATGTTAACTATACAAATAGATTGTGGAAAGTGACTCATATAGGGTGCAAAATGACTGGAATATGGTGAAAAGTGACTTACATGGTTAATTAGAACCAAAATGTGTACCAAAATGACTTGTACGAATGTGGCACTAAGAGGGGTAAAAGGATTTCTAATTGGATGTATATGTTAACATGTTAATTGTACCAATATATGATGGCAAGTGACTCTTATAAGGTGCAAAGTGACTCTAAATGGTGATAAGTCACTTACATGATTGATTAGAGCCAAATGTGGCCCAAAATTGACTTGTAGGAAAGGGGTTACCAAAATGTGGTTAAAGGATGTTTAATTGCATGTACATGATGTTAACAGTTAGTTCATATATGGGTAAAGTGACTCTTATAGGGTGCAAAGTGACTCTAATATGGTGAAAAGTGACTTACATGGTTGATTAGAGCCAAAATGTGGAATAAAATTAATTGCATGAAAGTGCATTAATAGGTGGTAAAAGGATGTCAAACTGGATGTATATGATGTTAACATGTTAATTGTTGTATATATGGTGGAAAGTGACTCTTATAAGGTGCAAAGTGACTCTAATATGGTGAAAAGTGACTTACATGGTTGATTAGAACCAAAATGTGGAACAAAATTGACCTGTATGAAAGTGGAATTAAGAGGTGGTAAAAGGATATCAATTCGGATGTATATGATGTTAACATGTTAATTGTATAAATATATGCTGGAAAGTGACTCATATAGGGTGCAAAATGACTCTAATATGGTGAAAAGTGACTTACATGGTTAATTTGAACCAAAATGTGGACCAAAATTGACTTGTATGAATGTGGCAGTAAGAGGTGGTAAAAGGATTTCAATTGGATGTATATGATGTTAACATGTTAATTGTACCAATATATGATGGCAAGTGACTCTTATAAGGTGCAAAGTGACTCTAATATGGTGATAAGTCACTTACATGATTGATTAGAGCCAAAATGTGGCCCAAAATTGACTTGTAGGAAGGGGTACCAAAAGGTGGCTAAAGGATGTTTTGCATGTACATGATGTTAAATGTTAATTGTATCAATATATGGGGAAAGTGACTCTTATAGGGTGCAAAGTGACTCTAATATGGTGAAAAGTGACTTACATGGTTGATTAGAGCCAAAATGTGGAATAAAATTAATTTGCATGAAAGTGGCATTAATAGATGGTAAAAGGATGTCAAACTGGATGTATATATGTTAAATGTTAATTGTTGTATATATGTGGAAAGTGACTCTTATAAGGTGCAAAGTGACTCTAATATGGTGAAAATGACTTACATGGTTGATTTGAACCAAAATGTGAACAAAATTCACCTGTATGAAAGTGGAATTAAGAGGTGGTAAAAGGATGTCAATTCGGATGTATATGATGTTAACATGTTAATTTATAAATATATGGTGGAAAGTGACTCATATAGGGTGCAAAATGACTCTAATATGGTGAAAAGTGACTTACATGGTTAATTTGAACCAAAATGTGGACCAAAATTGACTTGTATGAATGTGGCACTAAGAGGTGGTAAAAGGATTTTAATTGGATATATGATGTTAACATGTTAATTGTACCAAATATGATGGCAAGTGACTCTTATAAGGTGCAAAGTGACTCTTATGGTGATAAGTCACTTACATGATTGATTAGAGCCAAAATATGGCCCAAAATTGACTTGTAGGAAAGGGGTACCAAAAGGTGGTTAAAGGATGTTTAATTGCATGTACATGATGTTAACATGTTAATTGTATCAATATATGGGGAAAGTGACTCTTAGGGTGCAAAGTGACTCTAATATGGTGAAAAGTGACTTACATGGTTGATTAGAGCCAAAATGTGGAATAAAATTAACTTGTATGAAAGTGGCATTAATAGTAAAAGGTTGTCAAACTGATGTATATGATGTTAAATATTAATTGTTGTATATATGGTGGAAAGTGACTCTTATAAGGTGCAAAGTGACTCTAATATGGTGAAAAGTGACTTACATGGTTGATTAGAACCAAAATGTGGAACAAAATTGACCTGTATGAAAGTGGAATTAAGAGGTGAAAAGGTTGCTAATTCGGATGTATATGATGTTAACATGTTAATTGTATAAATATGTGGTGGAAAGTGACTCATATAGGGTGCAAAATGACTCTAATATGGTGAAAAGTGACTTACATGGTTAATTTGAACCAAAATTGACTTGTATGAATGTGGCACCAAGATGTGGTAAAAGGATTTCTAATTGGATGTATATGATGTTAACATGTTAATTGTACCAATATATGGCAAGTGACTCTTATAAGGTGCAAAGTGACGTAATATGGTGATAAGTCACTTACATGATTGATTAGAGCCAAAATGTGGCCCAAAATTGACTTGTAGGAAAGGGGTACCAAAAGGTGGTTAAAGGATGTTTAATTGCATGTACATATGTTAACATGTTAATTGTATCAATATATGGGGAAAGTGACTCTTATAGGGTGCAAAGTGACTCTAATATGGTGAAAAGTGACTTACATGGTTGATTAGAGCCAAAATGTGGAATAAAATTAACTTGATGAAAGTGGCATTAATAGGTGGTAAAAGGATGTCAAACTGGATGTATATGATGTTAACATGTTAATTGTTGTATATATGGTGGAAAGTGACTCTTATAAGGTGCAAAGTGACTCTAATATGGTGAAAAGTGACTTACATGGTTGATTAGAACCAAAATGTGGAACAAATTGACCTGTATGAAAGTGGAATTAAGAGGTGGTAAAAGGATTCAATTCGATGTATATGATGTTAACATGTTAATTGTATAATATATGCTGGAAAGTGACTCATATAGGGTGCAAAATGACTCTAATATGGTCAAAAGTGACTTACATGGTTAATTTGAACCAAAATGTGGACCAAAATTGACTTGTATGAATGTGGCAGTAAGAGGTGGTAAAAGGATTTCTAATTGGATGTATATGATGTTAACATGTTAATTGTACCAATATGATGGCAAGTGACTCTTATAAGGTGCAAAGTGACTCTAATTGGTGATAAGTCACTTACATGATTGATTAGAGCCAAAATGTGGCCCAAAATTGACTTGTAGGAAGGGGTACCAAAGGTGGCTAAAGGATGTTTAATTGTGTACATGATGTAATATGTTAATTGTATCAATATATGGGGAAAGTGACTCTTATAGGGTGCAAAGTGACTCTAATATGGTGAAAAGTGACTTACATGTTGATTAGAGCCAAAATGTGGAATAAAATTAATTGCATGAAAGTGGCATTAATAGATGGTAAAAGGATGTCAAACTGGATGTATATGATGTTAAATGTTAATTGTTGTATATATGGTGGAAAGTGACTCTTATAAGGTGCAAAGTGACTCTAATATGGTGAAAAGTGGCTTACATGGTTGATTTGAACCAAAATGTCGAACAAACACCTGTATGAAAGTGGAATTAAAGGTGGTAAAAGGATGTCAATTCGGATGTATATGATGTTAACATGTTAATTGTATAAATATATGGTGGAAAGTGACTCATCTAGGGTGCAAAATGACTCTAATATGGTGAAAAGTGACTTACATGGTTAATTTGAACTAAAATGTGGATCAAAATTGACTTGTATGAATGGGCACTAAGAGGTGGTAAAAGGATTTCTAATTGGATGTATGATGTTAACATGTTAATTGTACCAATATATGATGGCAAGTGACTCTTATAAGGTGCAAAGTGACTCTAATATGGTGATAAGTCACTTACATGATTGATTAGAGCCAAAATGGCCCAAAATTGACTTTTAGGAAAGGGGTACCAAAAGGTGGTTAAAGGATGTTTAATTGCATGTACATGATGTTAACATGTTAATTGTATCAATATATGGGGAAAGTGACTCTTATAGGGTGCAAAGTGACTCTAATATGGTGAAAAGTGACTTACATGGTTGATTATAGCCAAAATGTGGATATAAAATTAACTTGTATGAAACTGGCATTACTATGTGGTAAAAGGATGTCAAATTGGATGTATAGATTGTGGAAAGTGACTCATATAGGTGCAAAATGACTGGAATATGGTGAAAAGTGACTTACATGGTTAATTAGTACCAAAATGTGTACCAAAATTGACTTGTATGAATGTGGCACTAAGAGGTGGTAAAAGGATTTCTAATTGGATGTATATGATGTTAACATGTTAATTGTACCAATATATGATGGCAAGTGACTCTTATAAGGTGCAAAGTGACTCTAAATGGTGATAAGTCACTTACATGATTAATTAGAGCCAAGATGTGGCCCAAAATTGACTTGTAGGAAAGGGGTTCCAAATGTGGTTAAAGGATGTTTAATTGCATGTACATGATGTTAACATGTTAATTGTATCAATATATGGGTAAAGTGACTCTTATAGGGTGCAAAGTGACTCTAATATGGTGAAAAGTGACTTACATGGTTGATTAGAGCCAAAATGTGGAATAAAATTAACTTGCATTAAAGTGTCATTAATAGGTGGTAAAAGGATGTCAAACTGGATGTATATGATGTTAACATGTTAATTGTTGTATATGGTAGAAAGTGACTCTTATAAGGTGCAAACTGACTCTAATATGGTGAAAAGTGACTTACATGGTTGATTAGAACCAAAATGTGGAACATAATTGACCTGTATGAAAGTGGAATTAAGAGGTGGTAAAAGGATGTCAATTCCGATGTATATGATGTTAACATGTTAATTGTATAAATATATGCTGGAAAGTGACTCATATAGGGTGCAAAATGACTCTAATATGGTGAAAAGTGACTTACATGGTTAATTTGAACTAAAATGTGGATCAAAATTGACTTGTATGAATGGGGCACTAAGAGGTGGTAAAAGGATTTCTAATTGGATGTATATGATGTTAACATGTTAATTGTACCAATATATGATGGCAAGTGACTCTTATAAGGTGCAAAGTGACTCTAATATGGTGATAAGTCACTTACATGATTGATTAGAGCCAAAATGTGGCCCAAAATTGACTTGTAGGAAGGGGTACCGAAAGGTGGCTAAAGGATGTTTAATTGTATGTACATGATGTTAATATGTTAATTGTATCAATATACGGGGAAAGTGACTCTTATAGGCTGCAAAGTGACTCTAATATGGTGAAAAGTGACTTACATAGTTGATTAGAGCCAAAATGTGGAATAAAATTAATTTGCATGAAAGTGCCATTAATAGATGGTAAAAGGATGTCAAACTGGATGTATATGATGTTAAAATGTTAATTGTTGTATATATGGTGCAAAGTGACTCTTATAAGGTGCAAAGTGACTCTAATATGGTGAAAAGTGGCTTACATGGTTGATTTGAACTAAAATGTCGAACAAAATTCACCTGTATGAAAGTGGAATTAAGAGGTGGTAAAAGGATGTCAATTCGGATGTATATGATGTTAACATTTTAATTGTATAAATATATGGTGGAAAGTGACTCATCTAGGGTGCAAAATGACTCTAATATGGTGAAAAGTGACTTACATGGTTAATTTGAACTAAAATGTGGATCAAAATTGACTTGTATGAATGGGGCACTAAGAGGTGGTAAAAGGATTTCTAATTGGATGTATATGATGTTAACATGTTAATTGTACCAATATATGATGGCAAGTGACTCTTATAAGGTGCAAAGTGACTCTAATATGGTGATAAGTCACTTACATGATTGATTAGAGCCAAAATATGGCCCAAAATTGACTTGTAGGAAAGGGGTACCAAAAGGTGGTTAAAGGATGTTTAATTGCATGTACTGATGTTAACATGTTAATTGTATCAATATATGGGGAAAGTGACTCTTATAGGGTGCAAAGTGACTCTAATATGGTGAAAAGTGACTTACATGATTGATTAGAGCCAAAATGTGGAATAAAATTAACTTGTATGAAACTGGCATTAATAGGTGGTAAAAGGATGTCAAATTGGATGTATAGATTGTGGAAAGTGACTCATATAGGGTGCAAAGTGACTCTAATATGGTGAAAAGTGACTTACATGGTTAATTAGAGCCAAAATGTGGAATAAAATTAACTTGCATGAAAGTGGCATTAATAGGTGGTAAAAGGATGTCAAACTGGATGTATATGATGTTAACATGTTAATTGTTGTATATGGTGGAAAGTGACTCTTATAAGGTGCAAACTGACTCTAATATGGTGAAAAGTGACTTACATGGTTGATTAGAACCAAAATGTGGAACATAATTGACCTGTATGTAAGTGGAATTAAGAGGTGGTAAAAGGATTTCAATTCAGATGTATATGATGTTAACATGTTAATTGTATAAATATATGCTGGAAAGTGACTCATATAGGGTGCAAAATGACTCTAATATGGTGAAAAGTGACTTACATGGTTAATTTGAACCAAAATGTGGACCAAAATTGACTTGTATGAATGTGGCAGTAAGAGGTGGTAAAAGGATTTCTAATTGGATGTATATGATGTTAACATGTTAATTGTACCAATATATGATGGCAAGTGACTCTTATAAGGTGCAAAGTGACTCTAATATGGTGATAAGTCACTTACATGATTGATTAGAGCCAAAATGTGGCCCAAAATTGACTTGGAGGAAGGGGTACCGCAAGGTGGCTAAAGGATGTTTAATTGTATGTACATGATGTTAATATGTTAATTGTATCAATATATGGGGAAAGTGACTCTTATAGGCTGCAAAGTGACTCTAATATGGTGAAAAGTGACTTACATAGTTGATTAGAGCCAAAATGTGGAATAAAATTAATTAGCATGAAAGTGGCATTAATAGATGGTAAAAGGATGTCAAACTGGATGTATATGATGTTAAAATGTTAATTGTTGTATATATGGTGGAAAGTGACTCTTATAAGGTGCAAAGTGACTCTAATATGGTGAAAAGTGGCTTACATGGTTGATTTGAACCAAAATGTCGAACAAAATTCACCTGTATGAAAGTGGAATTAAGAGGTGGTAAAAGGATGTCAATTCGGATGTATATGATGTTAACATGTTAATTGTATAAATATATGGTGGAAAGTGACTCATCTAGGGTGCAAAATGACTCTAATAATGTGAAAAGTGACTTACATGGTTAATTTGAACTAAAATGTGGATCAAAATTGACTTGTATGAATGGGGCACTAAGAGGTGGTAAAAGGATTTCTAATTGGATGTATATGATGTTAACATATTAATTGTACCAATATATGATGGCAAGTGACTCTTATAAGGTACAAAGTGACTCTAATATGGTGATAAGTCACTTACATGATTGATTAGAGCCAAAATATGGCCCAAAATTGACTTTTAGGAAAGGGGTACCAAAAGGTGGTTAAAGGATGTTTAATTGCATGTACATGATGTTAACATGTTAATTGTATCAATATATGGGGAAAGTGACTCTTATAGGGTGCAAAGTGACTCTAATATGGTGAAAAGTGACTTACATGGTTGATTATAGCCAAAATGTGGAATAAAATTAACTTGTATGAAACTGGCATTAATATGTGGTAAAAGGATGTCAAATTGGATGTATAGATTGTGGAAAGTGACTCATATAGGGTGCAAAATGACTCGAATATGGTGAAAAGTGACTTACATGGTTAATTAGTACCAAAATGTGTACCAAAATTGACTTGTATGAATGTGGCAGTAAGAGGTGGTAAAAGGATTTCTAATTGGATGTATATGATGTTAACATGTTAATTGTACCATATATGATGGCAAGTGACTCTTATAAGGTGCAAAGTGACTCTAAAATGGTGATAAGTCACTTACATGATTAATTAGAGCCAAGATGTGGCCCAAAATTGACTTGTAGGAAAGGGGTTCCAAAATGTGGTTAAAGGATGTTTAATTGCATGTACATGATGTTAACATGTTAATTGTATCAATATATGGGTAAAGTGACTCTTATAGGGTGCAAAGTGACTCTAATATGGTGAAAAGTGACTTACATGGTTGATTAGAGCCAAAATGTGGAATAAAATTAACTTGCATTAAAGTGGCATTAATAGGTGGTAAAAGGATGTCAAACTGGATGTATATGATGTTAACATGTTAATTGTTGTATATATGGTAGAAAGTGACTCTTATAAGGTGCAAACTGACTCTAATATGGTGAAAAGTGACTTACATGGTTGATTAGAACCAAAATGTGGAACATAATTGACCTGTATGAAAGTGGAATTAAGAGGTGGTAAAAGGATATCAATTCCGATGTATATGATGTTAACATGTTAATTGTATAAATATATGCTGGAAAGTGACTCATATAGGGTGCAAAATGACTCTAATATGGTGAAAAGTGACTTACATGGTTAATTTGAACTAAAATGTGGATCAAAATTGACTTGTATGAATGGGGCACTAAGAGGTGGTAAAAGGATTTCTAATTGGATGTATATGATGTTAACATGTTAATTGTACCAATATATGATGGCAAGTGACTCTTATAAGGTGCAAAGTGACTCTAATATGGTGATAAGTCACTTACATGATTGATTAGAACCAAAATGTGGCCCAAAATTGACTTGTAGGAAGGGGTACCGAAAGGTGGCTAAAGGATGTTTAATTGTATGTACATGATGTTAATATGTTAATTGTATCAATATGGGGAAAGTGACTCTTATAGGCTGCAAAGTGACTCTAATATGGTGAAAAGTGACTTACATAGTTGATTAGAGCCAAAATGTGGAATAAAATTAATTTGCTTGAAAGTGGCATTAATAGATGGTAAAAGGATGTCAAACTGGATGTATATGATGTTACAATGTTAATTGTTGTATATATGGTGGAAAGTGACTCTTATAAGGTGCAAAGTGACTCTAATATGGTGAAAAGTGGCTTACATGGTTGATTTGAACCAAAATGTCGAACAAAATTCACCTGTATGAAAGTGGAATTAAGAGGTGGTAAAAGGATGTCAATTCGGATGTATATGATGTTAACATGTTAATTGTATAAATATATGGTGGAAAGTGACTCATCTAGGGTGCAAAATGACTCTAATATGGTGAAAAGTGACTTACATGGTTAATTTGAACTAAAATGTGGATCAAAATTGACTTGTATGAATGGGGCACTAAGAGGTGGTAAAAGGATTTCTAATTGGATGTATATGATGTTAACATGTTAATTGTACCAATATATGATGGCAAGTGACTCTTATAAGGTGCAAAGTGACTCTAATATGGTGATAAGTCACTTACATGATTGATTAGAGCCAAAATATGGCCCAAAATTGACTTGTAGGAAAGGGTACCAAAAGGTGGTTAAAGGATATTTAATTGCATGTACATGATGTTAACATGTTAATTGTATCAATATATGGGGAAAGTGACTCTTATAGGGTGCAAAGTGACTCTAATATGGTGAAAAGTGACTTACATGGTTGATTAGAGCCAAAATGTGGAATAAAATTAACTTGTATGAAACTGGCATTAATAGGTGGTAAAAGGATGTCAAATTGGATGTATAGATTGTGGAAAGTGACTCATATAGGGTGCAAAATGACTCGAATATGGTGAAAAGTGACTTACATGGTTAATTAGAACCAAAATGTGTACCAAAATTGACTTGTACGAATGTGGCACTAAGAGGTGGTAAAAGGATTTCTAATTAGATGTATATGATGTTAACATGTTAATTGTACCAATATATGATGGAAAGTGACTCTTATAAGGTGCAAAGTGACTCTAAATTGGTGATAAGTCACTTACATGATTGATTAGAGCCAAATGTGGCCCAAAATTGACTTGTAGGAAAGGGGTTCCAAAACGTGGTTAAAGGATGTTTAATTGCATGTACATGATGTTAACATGTTAATTGTATCAATATATGGGTAAAGTGACTCTTATAGGGTGCAAAGTGACTCTAATATGGTGAAAAGTGACTTACATGGTTGATTAGAGCCAAAATGTGGAATAAAATTAACTTGCATGAAAGTGGCATTAATAGTGGTAAAAGGATGTCAAACTGGATGTATATGATGTTAACATGTTAATTGTTGTTATATGATGGAAAGTGACTCTTATAAGGTGCAAACTGACTCTAATATGGTGAAAAGTGACTTGCATGGTTGATTAGAACCAAAATGTGGAACATAATTGACCTGTATGAAAGTGGAATTAAGAGGTGGTAAAAGGATCAATTCCGATGTATATGATGTTAACATGTTAATTGTATAAATATATGCTGGAAAGTGACTCATATAGGGTGCAAAATGACTCTAATATGGTGAAAAGTGACTTACATGGTTAATTTCAACCAAAATGTGGACCAAAATTGACTTGTATGAATGTGGCAGTAAGAGGTGGCAAAAGGATTTCTAATTGTATATGATGTTAACATGTTAATTGTACCAATATATGATGGCAAGTGACTCTTATAAGGTGCAAAGTGACTCTAATATGGTGATAAGTCACTTACATGATTGATTAGAGCCAAAATGTGGCCCAAAATTGACTTGTAGGAAGGGGTACCAAAAGGTGGCTAAAGGATGTTTAATTGCATGTACATGATGTTAATATGTTAATTGAATCAATATATGGGGAAAGTGACTCTTATAGGCTGCAAAGTGACTCTAATATGGTGAAAAGTGACTTACATGGTTGATTAGAACCAAAATGTGGAATAAAATTAACTTACATGAAAGTGGCATTAATAGATGGTAAAAGGATGTCAAACTGGATGTATATGATGTTAAAATGTTAATTGTTGTATATATGGTGGAAAGTGACTCTTATAAGGTGCAAAGTGACTCTAATATGGTGAAAAGTGACTTACATGGTTGATTTGAACCAAAATGTCGAACAAAATTCACCTGTATGAAAGTGGAATTAAGAGGTGGTAAAAGGATGTCAATTCGGATGTATATGATGTTAACATGTTAATTGTATAAATATATGGTGAAAAGTGACTTACATGGTTAATTTGAACCAAAATTGACTTGTATGAATGTGGCAGTAAGAGGTGGTAAAAGGATTTCTAATTGGATGTATATGATGTTAACATGTTAATTGTACCAATATATGATGGCAAGTGACTCTTATAAGGTGCAAAGTGACTCTAATATGGTGATAAGTCACTTACATGATTGATTAGAGCCAAAATGTGGCCCAAAATTGACTTGTAGGAAGGGGTACCAAAAGGTGGCTAAAGGATGTTTCATTGCATGTACATGATGTTAATATGTTAATTGTATCAATATATGGGGAAGGTGACTCTTATAGGCTGCAAAGTGACTCTAATATGGTGAAAAGTGACTTACATGGTTGATTAGAGCCAAAATGTGGAAAAAATTAATTTGCATGAAAGTGGCATTAATAGATGGTAAAAGGATGTCAAACTGGATGTATATGATGTTAAAATGTTAATTGTTGTATATATGGTGAAAAGTGACTCTTATAAGGTGCAAAGTGTCTCTAATATGGTGAAAAGTGACTTACATGGTTGATTTGAACCAAAATGTCGAACAAAATTCACCTGTATGAAAGTGGAATTAAGAGGTGGTAAAAGGATGTCAATTCGCATGTATATGATGTTAACATGTTAATTGTATAAATATGGTGGAAAGTGACTTACATGGTTGATTAGAACCAAAATGTGGAACATAATTGACCTGTATGAAAGTGGAATTAAGAGGTGGTAAAAGGATATCAATTCCGATGTATATGATGTTAACATGTTAATTGTATAAATATATGCTGGAAAGTGACTCATATAGGGTGCAAAATGACTGGAATATGGTGAAAAGTGACTTACTTGGTTAATTAGAACCAAAATGTGTACCAAAATTGACTTGTACGAATGTGGCAATAAGAGGTGGTAAAGGATTTCTAACTGGATGTATATGATGTTAACATGTTAATTGTACCAATATATGATGGCAAGTGACTCTTATAAAGTGCAAAGTGACTCTAAAATGGTGATAAGTCACTTACATGATGATTAGAGCCAAAATGTGGCCCAAAATTGACTTGTAGGAAAGGGGTTCCAAAATGCGGTTAAGGGATGTTTAATTGCATGTACATGAGGTTAACATGTTAATTGTATCAATATATGGGTAAAGTGACTCTTATAGGGTGCAAAGTGACTCTAATATGGTGAAAAGTGACTTACATGGTTGAATAGAGCCAAAATGTGGAATAAAATTAACTTGCATGAAAGTGGCATTAATAGGTGGTAAAAGGATGTCAAACTGGATGTATATGATGTTAACAAGTTAATTGTTGTATATATGGTGGAAAGTGACTCTTATAAGGTGCAAACTGACTCTAATATGGTGAAAAATGACTTACATGGTTGATTAGAACCAAAATGTGGAACATAATTGACCTGTATGAAAGTAGAATTAAGAGGTGGTAAAAGGATATCAATTCGGATGTATTGATGGTAACATGTTAATTGTATAAATATATGCTGGAAAGTGACTCATATAGGGTGCAAAATGATTCTAATATGGTGAAAAGTGACTTACATGGTTAATTTGAACCAAAATGTGGACCAAAATTGACTTGTATGAATGTGGCAGTAAGAGGTGGTAAAAGGATTTCTAATTGGATGTATAGATGTTAACATGTTAATTGTACCAATATATGATGGCAAGTGACTCTTATAAGGTGCAAAGTGACTCTAATATGGTGATAAATCACTTACATGATTGATTAGAGCCAAAATGTGGCCCAAAATTGACTTGTAGGAAGGGGTACCAAAGGTGGCTAAAGGATGTTTCATTGCATGTACATGATGTTAATATGTTAATTGTATCAATATATGGGGAAGGTGACTTTTATAGGCTGCAAAGTGACTCTAATATGGTGAAAAGTGACTTACATGGTTGATTAGAGCCAAAATGTGGAATAAAATTAATTTGCATGAAAGTGGCATTAATAGATGGTAAAAGGATGTCAAACTGGATGTATATGATGTTAAAATGTTAATTGTTGTATATGGTGAAAAGTGACTCTTATAAGGTGCAAAGTGTCTCTAATATGGTGAAAAGTGACTTACATGGTTGATTTGAACCAAAATGTCGAACAAAATTCACCTGTATGAAAGTGGAATTTAGAGGTGGTAAAAGGATGTCAATTCGCATGTATATGATGTTAACATGTTAATTGTATAAATATATGGTGGAAAGTGACTCATCTAGGGTGCAAAATGACTCTAATGGTGAAAAGTGACTTACATGGTTAATTTGAACTAAAATGTGGATCAAAATTGACTTGTATGAATGGGCCTAAGAGGTGGTAAAAGGATTTCTAATTGGATGTATATGATGTTAACATGTTAATTGTACCAATATATGATGGCAAGTGACTCTTATAAGGTGTAAAGTGACTCTAATATGGTGATAAGTCACTTACATGATTGATTAGAGCCAAATATGGCCCAAAATTGACTTGTAGGAAAGGGTACCAAAGGTGGTTATAGGATGTTTAATTGCATGTACATGATGTTAACATGTTAATTGTATCAATATATGGGGA